>NW_006921674.1:1485735-1503961 GCF_000298275.1 Orycteropus afer afer | reverse complement strand
TTTTTTTTTTTTTTTTTATGAGTCTATTCAACTTTTCCACCTCAGTCTGTGTTAGTTTAGTAGTATGTTTCTAGAAATCTCTCCATTTCTTCCAGATTTTCAAATTTGTTGGAGTATAGTACAGTTCTTCATAGTATCCTGATATATCCTTTTTATTTTAGTTGGTTCTGTTGTGCCATTGCCCAATTAATTTCTTATTAGTGTTATTTGTATTCTCTCCCTCTTTTCCTTTGTTAAATTTGCCATTGGTTTCTCAATTTTATTAATCTTTTCAAAAAAAACAACTTCTAGTCTTGGTGATTTTTCTATTGTCTTTCTATTTTCTGTTTCATTGATTTCTGCTCAAATCTTTATTATTTCCTTTCTCCTGGTGACTGTACTTTTTTTTTTTTCCCTGCTCTTTTTCTAATTGTTGGAGATGTTGGATTAAGGTGTTGATTTTGGCTCTGTCTTCTTTTTTGATGTATGCATTGATTGCTATAAATTGCCCTCTGATCTGCTTTTCCTGTGTCCCAAAGATTTTGGTATGTTGTGTTTTCATTGTCATTTGATTTAAGGAATTTTTTAATTTCATTTTTTTAATTTCTTCTATTACTCAGTCATTTTTAAGGAGGGTGTTGTTCAGTTTCCATGTGTTTGGTCTTTTTCCATTGACCTCCCTATTGTTGATTTTTAATTTGATAGCATTTTGATGTGAGATGATGCTTTGCAATGTTTCAATGTTTTTAAATGTATTAAGGCTTGTTTCATGGCCTGACATATGGTCTACCCTGGAGAATGTTCCATGTGCACTGGAAAAGATATATAATGTTCTATTGTTGGGTGAAATGCTCTGTAGATGCCTATAAGGTCAAGTTGGTGGATTGAATTGTTTAGTTCTTCTGTGTCTTTGTTGAGTTTCTTTCCAGTTGTATCTTTGATTGAAAGTGGTGTATTAAAATCTCCTACTATGACTGTGGAGTTGTCTATTTGTTTTTTCAATTCTGTTAAAGTCTGATTTATGTATTTCAGGGCTCTTTCATTGGGTGTATAAATATTTATTATTTATTATAATTATGCTCAATTGATTCTTTAGTCATTATATAATGTCCTTCCTTGTCTTTTATGGTGGTTTTTGTCATAAAGTCAATTTGATCAGAAATTAATATTGCCACTCCTGCTCTCTTTTGATTGCCATATGCTTGATATATCTTTTTCCACCTTTTTATTTTTAGTCTATTTTTGTCTTTGTCTCTCAGGTGTATTTCTTGTAGACAGCATATTGATGGGTTATGTTTTCTTATCCAATCTGCCAATCACCATGTCTTGAGTGGTGCATTTAATCCATTTACATTCAGTATAATTGTTGACCAGTATGAATTTGTTGCTGTCATTTTGTTACTTTTTTTTTTTGTAGTGTTTCTGATTTCTTTGTTCCATACAATTTTCTGTAGTGAGCTCATTTTGTTTATTAATTGAATTATTCCCTATTTGCTGTTGTTTTAGTATTTGCTAAATATTTGTGTTTTTCTTCTTTTTTATTGTGATGCAAAGCTTTATCATTTTTCTTTGAGATTATCCTGTGTTCTGTTTACCTGGTGCCACTGTGATGGGAATATAAAACATGTGGAGTGGCTTGAACAAACAGGAGTTTATTCTCTTACAATTTTAGAAGCATTAAGTCTGAGTTTAAAATGCCAGGCTCTAGGGGCTAAGTGAAAGCTCCTCAACCTTGGGCTTCAGCTCTGCCATCTGCTTCTGGCCCACTGAAGCTGGAAGCGTTTCTACACTGAGGCAGCTGCTGGCTATTGAGGCTGACAAGCCCAAGTTTGACAAGTAAAAAGGCACAGTCCCAATGTTACCAAACAACATGGCAGGCCACTAATTCAAGTCCAGAAGAAGTCCCAAGATTGGCAGAGCATGGCAGGCTTTTGAATAATGACTTGGCTACATGCAGGGTTCAATTGTGCCAAAAGTCTAGAGACCAAAACCATAGCTTCTCTTTATATAAAGGAAGCAGACCACATCCCAAAGCAGCTACTCAGGGGCTCACAGCAGATTTTACCATGGAGTTGATTGCTCATCTCATCATGGGGAATAATTACCCCCAGCTGCCCAGTCACTCAACCAGGCCCAGCCAAGTTGGCAACAACCTTAACTACCACATCCTGTGATTTATATTTTTCTCCTGGAGTTTAGAACAGTCCATTATATCTTGCAGTTGTCTTGACTTCCTCATCATTTAGAAATTCTATAACTACACTATTTTTTTTTTCTCTCTTTTTGTTTTGCAATTGTCCTCATTTGTCGATTGGTGTCTCTGGTTCCCTATTTACAATCTTTAAATCTTATTTTACTTTGGATACTATAACTGGCTTGGTTTCTGGGTTATGTTATCATGTGTGTTAATGGTTGGTTTTTGTTTGCTGTTTGTTCTCTGCCCAAAGGACTCCTTTGAACATCTCTTGTAAGGTTGGTTTTGTTTTAATAAATTCCCTTAATTTCTGCCTATATGGAAATCTCCTAATTTCACCATCAAATTTGAGGGACAGTTTTGATGCGTACATGATTTTGTTGTTGGAAATACTTCTCTTTCAGGGTTTTTTATACATATCATCCCATTGGCTTCTCACCTGAATAGTTTCTGCTGAGAAATCAGAGCTTATTCTTTCAGTTGCCCTTTTTACGTAATTTTTGTTTATTCTGTGCTGCTTTCAGGGCTATTTCTTTGTCTTTGGTTTTGGTGAGTTTGATGATGATATATCTTGGTGATTTTCTTTTGGGGTCTATCTTGTTCAGGATACATTGGACTTCCTGAATGGATATATTCTCACTTTTCATCATATCAGGGAAATTCTCTTCCAACACACCTTCTACTGTTTTCTTTGTGGTTTTATTTGTCTATTGATGTTCTGGAATCTGATTATATGTAGGTTATTCCTTTCAATGGTATCCTACATGAACCGTAGGCTTTCTTCATTTTGTTTTGATCTTTTTTCTGACTGATCCCTTTCCAAAACTTGTTGAGGTATTTGTCTTCAATCTCACTAATTCTGTCTTCCACTGAGTCAATTCTACTCCTTTGCACTTTCAATGTATTAGCTATTTCTGAATATTTAGCATTAATCTTCTGGATTTCTATCCATAGATTTTGTATCATTTCTAATTTTTCATTTATTTTGTCATTTTGTTCTTGTACTGTCTTTGGAAATGTTTCTAGGGTTTGCCTGTGTATTCCTTAATTTTTTCAGTGTTTTCCTTGATCTGTCTCTCAGTTCATTAAAGATACCTAAATATAATTCTTTTGAATTCCTTATTAGGGAGTTCCAATGCTGCTTCTGCTTCAGGGGTGTGTTCTGGGTCTGTATCTTGGTCCCTTGTTTCTACTGCTTTATCTTGCTTCTTTGTGTGGACTGTAATGATCTGTTGTCTCTGAGACATTGTGACATTGTTGTATTTATATTTAATTGGTGATTGTGTGTTGGAGTGATTTGCCTAGTATTTTCATTTTCTTTGTTTTTTTTTACATGTATCTGAGTAAACAGGGTACTGTGCTCCTCTGTTCACTAGTTGGCAGCACTTGTGCAATCACCACCTGTCTCCTGATGGGTGTGATGGAAAATGAGAGTGGCTGCACAGAGCTCTGTTAACTATTTATAAAGAGCAGTTAAGGGTGAGTCTGGCTCATATTGGCTGTCATGTATCATTGGCCAGTTGGTGCAGAAGTGAGTGGTGGCCCTCACTCAGTAAGTGGGGATGCAAGAGGTACAGGTTGGTTGGGTTGCATGGGAAGGGTTGCTGTCTCCCACTCAGTTAGACAAAAGCAACAATTGAAAAACCACCAAAAAAGTAAAAGCAAGAAGACAAAACACATACACTGCATAAACACACAGGAACAATCACCAAAAAGAGAAAGAAAGAAAAAAAAAAAAAAAGAGGAAAGGCAATAAATGAGATGAAATATTTAAAGAAATACTTGAAAAAGACAAAAGAAATATGAACAGAAAAAAAGAAAAAACAAAACCACAGTATCTGGGGAGGGGAGAATAAGAGAAAAGAAGTAGAGTAAGAGAATAAAGAAGGAACAAATGGGAAAAATGCAGAAAGAAAAACAAGGAGTGGGGAGAACCACAAGAAAGAAAAAAATGGGAACCAGGAAAAGGGAAGAGAGAAAAAAAATTGAAAACTAGAACCTGGGGTGGGAAGAAGAAAGAATGAAAGCAAAAAGGAAGAAGAAAATAATAATTTTAAAAGAAACAAGAAACAAAAAAACAAATCTGAGATGATGGGGCAGGGCACCCAGGCTCTGTCAGAACACAGACTGGGATGGAATTCCTGCTGGCCGAGCAGGTGGGTGGGAGTGAAGGATGGCTGTACTTCTGTTCACCCAGAGGGCATGGGCTATAAGAGTAACAAGGGGAATGTTGCACCTTTCTAGTCCTTAGCGTCCAGTATGTCTGTCCTGTCCTTGGCAAGTGGAGCCTATTCTTAGGTGTCTGAAATCTGAGAGAACACTGTTGCTTTAAATATCCAAAATGGTTGAACTGCTTGTAAACATTCCAAATGAGTGAACCCTCTGAACAGCCAAAAGTCCCCAGCTCAGTTTGTCTCCTTCTTTGCTGTTTCCCTTTTCAGTCATCAGCCACCAGTGTAGTCTTCCTTGCAGCCCTTGGTGAGCAGAGCTGATTTTTAGGTCAATTCTTAGGTCCCAACACCACTTGGAAATATCCAAACTGTCCATGTTGCCAGGATCTCTGACAGTCTGCAGCTCTGTTTGTCTCCTTATTTACTATTTTCATGCAGGTTCTTCTACTAGTTGGATTTTAATCCACCTCTGTATCCTTCCTTTCAAAGCTCAGGGCTCCAGGATTATCTTCTGTACCTGTGTCAATTGGTTTCTCTTTTCTTTGTTGAGGAGAGTCTGTGTAGTTTGTCTGCCTATTCTGCCATCTTACCAGAATGAGTCCCATTTTGGATTTTTCTTGTTGAGTAGATTGAGCTTAATCTTTTGGCAAAAGTACTACATAAGTGATTCTGTATATCTCTTATTGTTTCATATTAAGGAACATGTTTTATCATATTGTCCAAACATTGATTGTTTGAAATTCAGCTGCCAAATCTCTCAATTGTAAAGAACTATATTTTCACATTAAAAATGAATAATCTCTTGAAGAGTAGAAATTTTCTCTTCTCCAACAACCTTCATACAATGATTTTAGCATTTAGTGATATTGCTTGCCTGACTCAATTATTACATTGAAGATTGTAAAATGTTTTCTTGTTTGTTCATTTTTATAATTCCAAAATTTCTATCACTGGATATTTAGTGGAGCAATCTGTGGTATATTGGCTCTAGTGTCATGACTTGAGGTGCATAGACAACAATGGACATTGTAGCATAGCAGGAAGTCCAAAATTTAAGACAATGTGATCTTGCTTCATGAGCACTATGAGAAAACCTCACCAAGGAACTCCCAGAACTGTTGAGAGAAATATGAGAGCACTTATTTTCTGCAGAGTGGATGAAGGAACAGAATGAAGAGTGAGGTGGAACAGAGTGGGGTGAGTAGAAGGATATATGCCATTTGTGATTATATTAGTCCTTATTTTCTTAACTGTAAACTTCTGTTACAGTTACTTCTACCATGACATTGAGATAACACCTTAAAAGATCTGCTATAGCTTTGTAATATTCAAGAAAGTGTTATGTACTTCAATAAGAGAAAGTGAGGATGATGGTAGATATACATATTCTTAAATTAACACTAATATACTAAAAATTCTAACACAAATAAGAAATTTAGCTATTCTTAGTAATAAATTATTTTCAAAAAGCTACAAACAATCACAGAATACTTGGGAATTTGGGATGTTTATAATTTATAATTTAAATGGCAAGAAGGCTATAATGGTAAGAACTATTGCTCTAGAGAGCTGAAACTCCATTATACATACTTAGCTCTCAGTGCTTCACAAAGTGCTTGCCATATAAAAGGTACTTAACAAATGTGTTGAGTATAATCATTTGGATGCAAGTCAATGAAAAATCAGTTCAAGCTGGTTTACACAAAAAGGAAATTCTTGACTTCCATAGCAGAAGTATACACGTAACATAATTTAATTCAATCACAAAAATATTGCCAACAGTGTTCTGTATCTCTTACTTGGTATCTTCTCCATGTGGTAGAAAAATAACTAGAGTGCTCTGATGAATGTGTCATATATTTATTACCTGATCAATAACTCTAAATTGGGAAAATGGAGAAATTACAGACCTTCGTCATATTCCTACCACACGGCAGGCTGGTGGCCAGGACTGAACAGAATCTTCCCAGAATAAAGAACTCAGATTCCATAATATATATTACACAAAGCAAAAATATTGTCCTTGATATTAAATAATCAATCAAACTCACATGAGTTTTATCCTGAATTCATAAAATTAATTATTTTTGATTCACAAAGTAAGTGAAAATTTTTAAAATTTTTTTCATTAATGATAGTTCTGCCTCCAGTGAACCTAAAAAGAGAAATATTGAAAGGCACTAAGCTAAGCATTAGGAAAATTTACAAAAGCATATACTATGAAAGACATTGTAGATTTTGTATGTTAAATAATGAGAATCATGCTACCAAGAGTTTTAAGAAATGGATTAAAGAATCTTTAATTCTTGCAAAGCATGTATAACTTATGATCTAAAAGTGAGAAGATCATAAGAACACTAATATTGGGAATTTAGTTACGAGTTAGTGAGGTTATTTCCCAAATAATTAAAAGCATAGAGTTGAGAGAATAGATTGCTTTATTTCACCTCCTTTACTAATGTGTCTGATTTTCCTTATTTTTCATAAAGCATATTAAAAAATGGAACAGAAAAATGATTTATAGTCATATACTAAATGCAATATGGCAATGTGACTGCAGGACAATCACACTGTAAATAATGACATTCAGCCCCCTTGGACTGTGTCTCTTTGAATATTAGGCATTTTATTAGCATTCAAGTTTCAAATATTAATGAACGTCCAGAATTGGCTTTCAAATGAAAGAAACCCATCTACATGATTATATTTGTAAAATCTAAAATCCATCTTTCCAACATTTAGAGCATTACTGTTAACTTCAATTTGCTTATATTTTATAACTCTTTTTCTAAGGTGAATTTTTATTCTAAATGGTATCTAAACCCAAACCAAACTCCCTGCTGTTGAGTTGGATCCGACTCATAGTGACCCTTCCTTGGTTTTCTGAGGTGATATCACTATGGAAATAGATTGTCCAACCTTCCTTCCAAGGGGTGCCTGGTAGGTTTGAACCACCAGCCTTCTGGTTAGTAGTCAAATGCCTTAGGCACTGTGCCTATGTAAATACATGAGCAGTCATTAGTACTTTATGCAATTGTCAGAGTAAATGAATTTTAAAAATCCATCATCTCCATTAATACTTATTTCTAAATATATTTTAATGATAAAATCAATTTCCTGTTTTATACTATCAATATATTTTTCTAAACTTTAGGATCTCATACATGAAAATAGCTTATCTAAATTTCTTTCTTTAGTACTGATCAATTGATTGCTTGCATACCTCAGAGCTGTACTAAGAATTTTAATGGGGAAAAATACCATATACTACGTCAATTGGAAGTCCTGGTGGCACAGAATGGTTAAGGCATTTGGGTACTAACCACAAAATCAGCAGCTAACCTGCTGGAGGAAAAAGAGGCAAACTACTTCCAGAAAGATGTACAGCCTTGGAAATTGTATGGGTCACTATGAGTCAGAACAGACTCGATGCCAGTGGATTTGGTTCAGTTTTTTTTTTTTTTTTTATAGCTATTGGACATCCTATAACTGAATTGAATCTACTGCTGTGGAGTAGATTCCAACACATAGTGACCCTATAGTACAAAGTAGAACTGCTCTCATAGGGTTTCCAAGGCTATACATCTTTACAGAAGCAGACTGTCATATCTTTCTCATTAGGTACACTTGGTGGGTTCAAACTGCTGAACTTTTGGTTAGTAAATGAGCGCTTGACTTCTGTGCTACCAGGGCTCCTTGGACTGCCTATAGATTTAGAGAATTCCTAAGTGATCTCAATCTTTAAAATGTGCTAAACTCTTCCTTAACTACTGATAAATGTTTACATACTGGATTTTGTATTCAAGAAGTCAAGGGCCTTGCTTCTCTGTACGTGCTAGAAACTGTTCTAATTTTCTGGAAATTTTATTGTATTCATGAGGGTAACTCCTGTGACTTCAAAGACATAACCTGAGTGATTGGCACCACACAGTTAGCTGAGTCCAATCACTCACATGAAGCACAAAAATACACACTAGCTCATGGGGATGGATGAGAAAATTCAATTCCATCTCACCTGACCTTCTACATCTGCCCTTTTTCTTGCTGCCATCCCTGTATCACTGTTGTTCTAAAATTTCCCAGATGAGTCACTACTGCTCAGACTGTTCTCACATTTTATTTGCACATTCCTAGATACTTTCGCAGGAGCTCTGGTGGCATAGTACCTAAGGCACTTGACTGATAACCAGAAGGTTGGAGGTTCAAACCCACCAGCCACTCCTTGGAAGGAAGGTTGGGCAATATACTTCCATAGTGATACCACCTCGGAAACCCAAGGAGGGGTCACTATGAGTTGGGTCTGACACAACAGCACATAACAACAACAACAACAACAGATAGTTTTACAAATTGTCAAAGATAAAGGAACTTAATTGATTTTACTATTAATGTCTTTATAGTTTCTTTCTTTATGACTTTTTCAGTAGAAAGTACTTTCTGCAATCCAGTCCTTTTGCTATTTTCTTCCTCACTTTTTCTGACCTGGAATTAGAAAATCAAAAGGGAAAAATATGCTCAGCATTTCTCATACTGAAAGAACTGAAGAAAAAAATTCAAGCTCCCGGCTGCAATATTGAAGGATTCTATCTATGGGCAAAATATTTAATGATGCAGGAAGCATCAAAGAAGATGAAAAGAATACACAGAGTCACTGTACCAAAAAGAATTGGTCAGTGTTCAGCTGTTTCAGGAGGTAGCACGTGATCAGGAACTTATGGCACTGAAGAAATAAGTCCAAGTTGCACTGAAAGCATTGGAGAAAAACAAGACTCCAGGAATAAATGGAAGACTCGCTGAGGTGTTTCAAGAGATGGGTGCAGTGCTGGAGGTACTTAATCATTTATGCCTAGAAATTTGCAGCATGGGTACCTGGCCAAGTGACTGGAGCAGGCCATTATTTGTGCCTATTCCAAAGAAAGGTGATCCAATGGACTGGAGTAACTATTGAGCAATATCATTATTATCACATAGAAGTAAAATTTTGCTAAAGATAATTTAAAAATGGTTTCAGCACTATATTGACAGGGAACTGCCAAAAATTGAGGTGAACTCAAAAGATTTGGGCCGTATCATTACTGATGTTAGATGCTTCTTGGCTGAAAGCAAAGATAGCAGAAAGAAGTCTACCTGTGTTTTATTGACTATTCAAAAACATTCAACTGTATGGATCATATAAAATTATGGAAAACATTGTGAAGAATGGGAATTCCAAAACACCTAACAGTGCTCCTTTTTTTTAAAAATTTTTATTGTGATTTGAGTGAATGTTTACAGAGCAAATTCACTTTCCATACAGCAGCTCACATATACTTTGTCTCATGACATTGACTGCAATTTCCCACAATGCAACAGCTCCCTTCTCACTTTCTCCCCATAGTTACCTCTTCTCTGTGTCCTTCCCTTCCATGCACTCCTGCCCCCTAAGCTGTCTCTCTGTGCATACACAGCCCTTCTATTCTCCCATGATTGATCTCTCCAAGGAGTGTATCTATCTAATGTAAATGTTCAGCACATATGTCTGTCTGGCTTTTGTTTGGCTGGAAGCCACAGGAGTGAGCTCAATTCCAGACCTGACGGGCAGGTAGGGACCATACATAGTCTCAGTGGTTCCACCAGGCTCTACCAGACCAGCAAAACTGGTCCCATTTTTATTTATTTATTTAATGATTTTGAGTTTTGTTCAACATTGCAAAACACCTAACTGTGCTCTTAAGGAACTGGTACATAGACCAAGAGGCAGTTGATTAACCAGAACAAGGGGAAACTCTGTGCTTTAAAATCAGGAAACGTGTGCATCGTTTCCCCACACTTATTCAATCTATATGCTGAGCAAATAATCTGAGAAGCTGGACTATATGAAGAAAAACGTGGCATCAGGATTGGAGGAAGAATCATTTTTTTTAAAAAAACTTTGTTATCTTTTATTGTTCTTGAGAATATACACAGCAGAAAATACAGCAATTCAACAATTTTTGCATGTACAGTTCAATGACATTGATTCCATTCTTGTGCAACCATTCTCACCCACCATTTCCAAATACTCTCTCCACCATTAATATAAACTCATCATCTCTTAAGTTTCCTATCAAATATTTTGAGTTGCTGTTGTCAGTTTGATCCTGTGTAGATAGTTTTTTTAAAAAGCACAAGGCAGATATTTTACTGAACAGCTGAACTATTGTTTGGTTTTAAGAAGACTTCAGGGAGATTTTTGGTTTAAAGCTTAAAGGATATCTCTGGGCAAATTTCAGAGGTCATTTAGCTTCCATTGTACCTTAAAGGCTGGATTTCAGGAGAATGTAATTATATTCTGCATTTTCTCTTGTTTGATCAGAATTCTTTTATAGAATATTTGATCAAAGTATTCAGTAATGGTAACTGGCCACCATCCAGTTCTGGTCTCATGCACAGGAGACAGTTGTCTGTGGAGACAATTACCCACACGCTTCTTTCTCCTATTCCTGACTCTCTTTCTTCCTCTGTAGCTCCAGGCAAATGAAGACTAATTGTGGTACCTTGGATGGCCACTTACAAGCATTTGAGACTCCAGACACTAAGCAACTCACATGATATAATAGAAACACTAAACACAATACTAAGCCAATTAATTGGGATGTCACTTGAAATCATGATCTTAAACTCCCAAACCAAGAAACAAACACCCATAAGATGTTTGGATGTACATAAGCACCTCAGAAGCTAATCTTTTTTTTGTAAATATATCACACAGCTTTTGCCAATTCAATTTTTAAAAAGTGTACAACTAAGACAGCAATTACATTAATCAGCTTTGCAACATTATTCTTAATCAATGCAATTTCTCCATCATTGGAAATCAAAACTCAGTGCTCCATAAGCACTAACCCCTGTTTTCACCCTACCATCCATCCCTAAAAAATCCAAAACCAAATTCACTGCTGACAAGTCAATTAGACTCATAGTGATTCCTTCTAGGGTTTCCGAGGCAGTATCTCTACGGAAGTAGATTGCCCAATCTTCCTTCTGAGGAGTGGCTGGTGGGTTTGAACCACCAGCCTTCTTATTAGCAGTCAAATGACCTAGGCACTATCTGCCTTCCATCCCTGGTAACCACTAATAAACTTTGATCACTATATATTTGCTTGTTTTTCCTTTTTATATTAGTGAGGTCATATAATATTTGTCCTTTTGTGATTGACTTATTTCCCTCACTATGGCTTCAAACTCCATCCACGTTGTAGCATATATCAAAACCTCATTTCTCTTTCTAATTGAGGAGTATCCCATTTTATGTGTGTGCCATATTTTATCCATTCATCCATTGATGGACATCTATATTTCAACTCTTTTGGCTATGGTGAATAATGCTGGAACCAACATTGGTCAGTGTTAAGTGGTTAAATATGTACCTACTGAAGTCACTGCTTTCAAGTTCCTTAGGTACAATGGTAGCACTGGAATTTCTGAGTCATATGATATTTCTATTTTTAGTCTTTAGAGGAGCCACCCTATTATTTTCCACAGTGGCTGTGCCATTTTGCAGCAATCTTGATGTTTTATGGAAAACCAACCAAAAACACCAAACACACTGCCATCGAGTCAGATCCAACTCATAAAAGATGATATAATTTATACCCCAAACCAGAGACAGGAACCAAATAAATACTTGCGAAACTGATACTTGATAAACAGATTCTTAAAGAGAAAGAAAAAGAAAAGGAAACTTCAAACACTGTCAGAAATATGGTAGTTAAGAACTAAACTCTAGCTTTAGGAGAAAATATAATTAATTTGCCAAAAACAAAAGAAAGTAAATAAAACAGAACAGAAAATCCTGGTGACAGCTTTTCCTGATTTGTATTAGTTTATCTTAATTACATGGTACCTTATAATTTTCACAGGTTAGTATTTTGTGCATATGTGTGCTGACATAACATATGCTCACCAGGTTGCATGGTGTATATTTTATATATATTTTTTAATTTAAATCTGACAACTCTGTCAGTAAGGAAATAAAAGCAGCAGAGAAATATGCAGGCTGGCAGACTGCCTTGCATCTGTGAGAATAATAAGCAACAACATCAAAACCGATAATATTGCTTGAACACTTGCTATACACGAAGAACTTCATATGGATTCTCTCGTGTATCCTCCTCCTCTCAAGCCTATAATTTGGTTACTTTTATCTCACATAAGTGGCCAGATATTGTCTCACATATTTTGGTCATGTTGTCAGAAAGGACCAGTACCTGGAGAAAGGATATCATGCTTGGTAAGTAGAGGGTAAATGAAGGAAGGAAAGACCCTCAATGAGATGAATTGACACAGTGGTTGCAATGATGGCCTCAAACATAGCAAGGATTGTGAGGATGGTGCAGGACTAGGCAGTGTTTTGTTCCATCATACATAGGGTCACTATGAGTCAGAGCTGACTCGATGGCACTTAACAACAACAACATTTCACATGAAAATGTTGAGGCTTTAGGATAGAAGACATTATATGGTTCATCCTAGACCACACATATAGCAAGTATTGGAGCCAGAATTTAGGCCTATAAATCTGACTCCAAAGACAGTGCACTGTCTTACTCCCCACCCCTGCACTGTCCTGTTTTTGTTGTTAGATGCCATCAAGTCAGTAATGACTCATGCTGACCCTGTGAACAACAGAATAAAACATCCCCTGGCCCTGCACCATGCTCATAATAGTTGCAATACTTGAGTCCATGGTTACAGCCACTGTGTCAATCCATCTAATTGAGAGTCTTTCCATTTTTCACTGACTTTCCACTTTACCAACCATGGTATTTTTCTCCAAGGATTGGTCCCTTCTGACTACATGACCAAAGTACAACAGATGAAATCTAAACATTCTCCCTTCTAAAGAGTGTTCCAGCTATACTTCCTCCAAGATAGATTTGTTTGCTCTTCTTCCAGTCCATGGTACATTCAATATTTTTAACCAATACCACAATTCAAATCCATCAATTCTTTTCTTTCATCTTCCATATTAATTTTACAGTTGTCATATGCATATAAGGCTATTGAAAATACCATGGCTTGGATCAGGTGCACCTTAGTCTTCAAAGTGACTCTTAAACATTTTAAAGAGGTTATTTCACAGCAAATTTTTCCAATGTCATTTGATTTCTTGACTGCTGCTTTCATGGGCATTGATTGTGAATTCAAGTAAAATGAAATCTTTGACAACTTCATTCTTTTCTTCATTTATCATGATGTTGCATATTGATGTAGTTGTGAGGATTTTTGTTTTCTTTATTTTGAGGTACAATCTATACTGAAAGCTGTAGTCTTTGATCTACATCAGTAATTGCTGCAAATCTTTACTTTCAGCAAGCAAGCTTGTCTGCATATCGTAGGTTGATAACGAGTCTTCCTCCAAACCTGATGCCATGTTTTTCAGATAGTCTAGCTTCTCAGATGGTTTGCTCAACATATAGATTGAATGCTATGGTGAAAGGATAAAACCCTGACCTACACCTTTCCTGACTTTAAACTTCACAGCATCCTTTTGTTCTGTTTGAACAACTGCCTCATAGTTTATGTCTAGGTTCCTCACAAGTGTAATCAAGTGATCTGGAATTCTCATTCCTCATAATATTATTTATAATTTGTTATAATCACACCATCAAAAATATTTGCATAGCCATAAAACACAGGTAAACATCTTTCTGGTATCCTTTGCTTTCAGCCAAGTTCCATCTGACATCAGCAATGATATTTCCCATTGCACACTGTCTCCTGACTCTGGCTTGAATTTCTGTCAGTTCCATATTGATACATTGCTGCAACCATTTCTAAATTATCTTCAGCAAAATTTAACTTGTGTAAGAAATTAATGATATGGTCTGATAATTTCCACATTCTGTTGGAACACTTTTCTTTGGAATGTGCTCAAATATGAATCTCTGCCAATCAGTTGGCCAGCTGTCTCTTTGGCATACACAAGTGAGTCATCCAGTGCTGCATCCATTGGTTGAACCATCTCAGGGGTTATTCCATCAATCCCTGGAGACTTGTTTTTTTTTTTTTTTTTACCAATTCCTTCAGTGGAGATTGAAATTCTTACTTCAATGCCATCAATTCTTGATCATATACTACCTCCTGAAATAGCTGAACATCGACCAATTCCTTTTGGTACCAAAAGAGCTCTGGTGGCATAGTGCCTAAAGCATTTGACTGCTAACCAGAAGGCTGGTGGTTCAAACCCATCCACTACTCCATGGAAGGAAGACTGGGTCATCTATTTCCATAAAGATCTAGTGCTTCAGAAACCCAAAGGTGTTTGAGGCTTAATTTTTTCCTTCAGTTCTTTTCATTGCTTTAGCTACTCTTTTTTCAAGGGCAAGTTTTGGAATTTCTTTTAACTTCCACTTTGGACTTTTCTTCCTTTCCCATCATTTTAATGACCTTTGGCTTTCATCATATACAATGTCTTTGACGTCATCCTACAACTCTTCTGGTCTTTAGTCACTGGCATTCAAAGCATAAAATCTATTCTATAGATGCTCTCAAATTCAGGTGAAATATACTCAAAGTCATATTTTGTCTCTCACAGACTTGTTTTAATTTTCTTCAGTTTCAACTTAAACGTATATATAAGCAATTAATGGTATGATCCACAGTCAGCCCCTGGCCTCTTTTGACAGATGATATTGAACTTTTCTATCATCTCCTTCCATGATGTAAAAGATTTAATTCCTAATATTGTATATGGTGAGGTTCATATGTATTTTTTTAAAAAAGGTATTTCCGATGAATAAATTGTTAGTGATACAAAATTCTATCATATGATTTCCAACATCATTTCTATCCTCAAGGCCATTTTTCCCAACTACTAATGCTTCTTCTTTGTTTCCAACTTTGCATTCCAATAACCAGTAATTATCAATACATCTTGATTGCATGTTTGGGCAATTTAAGAATGCTGAAGTTGGTAGAAATCTTCAAATTTTCATCTGTGGCTTCAGTGGTTGTTGTGTAAATTTGAATAATAGTAATATTAACTGGTCTTCCTTGTAGACATATGGGTATTATCCTATCACTGACAGCATTATTCTTCAGGATAGATTTTAAGATGTTGTTATTGATGATGAATGTAACACCACTTCATTTTTGACAACTTCCAATTTTCCTAGATTCATACACCATACATTTTATGTTCTGATTATTAATGGATTACTGCAGCTGTTTCTTCTTGTTTTGTGTCACATCACATCAGCTAATGAAGGCCCACAAAGCTTTACTCCATCCACATCATTAAAATTGTGTTTACCTTGAGGAAGTAGCTCTTCTCCAGTTGTGTTTTGAGTGCCGTTCAACCAGAAGTGTTCATTTTCCAGCACTATATAAGACAATGCTTACCTGCATAAGGTTTTCAGTGGTCACTTTTATTCCAGACATGGACCTGATCATGTCCTTCTTCTAGTCTATTTTAGTCTGGAAGTTCCTCTGAATCCTTTATAGGTGACCTGGATAGTAATTGAATTACTGGTGGCATAGCTTCTAGCATCACAGCAACAGGCAAGCCACCACAGTATGACAAACTGAAACAAGAATGTTAGACCACTGTCCTGTATAGTCATAAAATAGTCTCTTAATAAAATCCAATGCAAATCTCAACTCTCATTACCTCCATTTTCAGCCAAAATTATTTCTGTTGACATACCATTCGGAAAAACTCTGTTTATAAAGATGAGAGAAAGAAAGGCCTTGGATAGACAAAGCATTTTTTTTTTTCCTTCATGACTCTTGACATTGTTACTAGTCGAGTAATTTAAAATGACTTTGCTTATCTCCAGAGAGCCCTGAGTCTCAGCAATGGTGATGCCTTTAGAACTACCCTCCCTAATACCAAAGTAGGTCTACATTTCCTCTTACTAGATGTACTGAATCACCCTGACTGGACAACTGATCAAATTAATTCTTAATTTGACATTCTTTTCAGTGACCTAAAAACAGTTGAGGATTTCAGTGCCAGATGCACAATTATTTCTGGATTTCTTTCAAAATCCACAACAAAAAAATGAGTATTGATTGTCTTTCACTTCATCTCTTTTCAGATCACAGCTTATCTTTTTACACATGTGAAGCTTTACCAGATGGGCTTTTACCAGCATTTAGCATCAATATCTGCTTGCAATCAATTTGAGATTTCAATCCATCTAACTCCTTTGCAGAATATGATTCTTAGTAAGTATTTTGACAAAATTATTAAGTTCTATGATTTTTCTCAGTGCATCTATGTCCTAGTTTCAGGACAGTTAATCTTTTTGGATCTTTATTATTATATTTAAAAGGGCTTTTTGTAAGCAGAGAAAAATACAGACTTTAGAATCTATTTACTATTATTATACTATACATTCATCTATAAGCATCAGCTCTAGTAGCTTAGTGCCTAAAGCACTTGACTGCTAACCAGAAGGCTGGCGGTTCAAACCCACCAGTCACTCCTTGGAAGGAAAGTTGGGCAATCTACTTCCATAGTGATACTGCCTCGGAAACCCAAGGATGGGTTGCTATAAGTCGGGTCCGACCTGACAGGACATAACAACAACATAAAATGTTAAATATATTGATGAAAACAAAAAAGGCAAATGGATTTATTTTCTTATTAAATATTTAAATTTCAGAGTTCCAGCAAGATGGCGGACTAGGCAGAAAGACTGCACAGACCCTCTTCAACAAAGAAAAGGGAAACCAATTAACACAGACACAGAAGATAATCCTGGACCCCTGAGCCTTGAAGGGAAGGATATAGAAGTGGGCTAAACCCCAACTAGCAGAAGAATTTGCGTGAAAATACCAAAAAAGGAGACATACGGAGCTGCAGTCTGGCAGCAATCCTGAGCGATCCTGATGGCACAAACAGCTTGGAGATTCCCAAGTGCTGGTAGGATTTAAGAATTAAACTAAAAATCAGCCCTGCTAGCCAGGGACTGCATGGAGGACTGCTCTGGTGGCTGTGGAATAAACAGAGAAGGTGAAGAGAAAGGCAGGCTGAGCTGTGGACTTTTGCCAGTCCAGAAGGTGCCGCCATTTTGAAGGTCTAAAAGCAGCTTGACTATTTTGGATATCTAAAGAGACAGCGCTCTCGCAGATTTCCTGGGTTTAAGAACATGTTCTGCTTTCCAGCAACCCCAAAGACCCTCTGGACCTGCAAGACTGAAAAAGTGTGACATACCTCTTATTACTCTTATACCCCATACTCGCTTGGTGAACGGAGGTGCAGCCATCCCCCACTCCCACCTACCTTCTGGGCCGACAGGAACTCCATCACAGTCTGTATGCTCAGATGGAGCCAGGGTGCCCTGCCCTGTCCTCCACGATTTTTTTTTCTCTTTTTTTTTATTTTTATTTTTTCCTTTATCGCTTTCTTTTTCTGATGATTAGGTGGTTTGTATTTGTCTGTTTTAAAACAACTATTATTAAAAATATTTTTGTCCTTTTTACAATTATTCTTAATCTTCCCCTCCCAGGTCCTAGTTTCAGCATGTTTTCTTTTCCCTGTTCCTGGTTGAAATTCTTTTTTTCACCCTTTTTTCTCATGGTTAACCCTGTTCCTTGTTTTTCTTTTTGCATTTTTCCAATTTTTTTCCCCATCATTATTCTCCTTCTCTACTTTTTTCTCTTAATGCCCTATCCCCAGATATTGCAGGTTTTCTTGTTTTTTCTTCTTCTTTTTCCCTTTTTTGGTTACTGTTTCTGTGTGATTACATGGTGTGTTTTTTGTCCCTGTGCTTTTAGTTTTTTGAAGGTTATTCAATTGTAATTTGTGTCTAATTGAGTGGGAGACAACAACAGTCCCCATAAGACACAACTACACCCACACCTCCTGCAACTTCTCTTACTGAGTGAGAGCCACTACCTCCTTCTCCACCAA
>NW_006921674.1:1469672-1480590 GCF_000298275.1 Orycteropus afer afer | reverse complement strand
TACCTCAGGTAGATACCCTCCTTGGAGAGAACAATCATTGAGAAAGAAGGGCTGCTTATGCACAGGGAGACAACTCAGGGGGCAGGAGTGTATGGAGGCATGGACACTGGGAAGAGGTAACTATGGGGAGGAAGTGGGAGGGGAGCTGTTGCATTGTGGTAAACTGTGGTCAATGTCATGAAGCAAAGTATATGTAAACTGCTGTATGGAAAGTAAATTTGCTCTGTAAATCTTTACCCAAATCACAATAAAAAAAAATAATTAAATTTCATTGATATATGAGTCTGAATCCATAGTAATGTGTCCTATATACTGAGAAGTTATTTGCTGTTTGTTAGTTTGGTCTTTATCAATGGAAAACATGTTTCATTTAAATGAAATCTCAAAGTAAATGTGATAAAAAAAATAAATAAAATTGTAGGAGTAACTCAGGATATTTTTTACAGAGCAATAAAGTTATTTGTATGCCATGGTTCAGTTCCCAATGGATCATGGGGATTGCACCAGACCAAGTAGGGATTTTTCCCATTGTGCATGAGGATGGTATGAGTCAAGGGTTGACTTGACCACAGCTAACAACAACAACATGACACAGTAATCCCACACTTGGATATTTACTCTAAAGCAATGAAAATTTACATTTACAAAAAACCTGTACATGAATGCTTATAGCAGCTTCATTCAGAATCACACAAAACTAGAACCAACTCCAATATCCTCCAACTGATAAATGGAAGACAGAAGAGAAGGAAAAGCTATTATCCTTCAGTCATCAGTGATGGGAACACACAAGAGTCCAAAACACAAGGACTTTCTCTGAGAATCTGTTTCATCTGCTACTTTACAAAACAAAACAAAACAAAAAACCAAACTCGTTGCCATCAAGTCATTTCTGACTCACAGCAACCCCTATTGGATTTCCAGGGCTATGAATCTTTATAGAAGTACATCTCCCAGTCTTCCTTCTTCAAAGCAGCTGGTTAGCTATCAAGTGCCTTGTCCAGTACACCAGCAGGGCTCCTTTTCTGCTACTTTACACACTACAATCATGACAGTGTTTGCACAATTTTGACCTCAGTGGTAGTGTTGTTGTTACAGTGGCATCCCCCCCCCCCAAAAAAAAAGTCAAACTCACTGTCATCAAGTTGATTGGACTCATAGTGACCCTTCCTTGGGCTTCCAAGGTGGTCTCTACAGAAGTAGATTGCCCAGTATTCTTTCTGAGGAGTGGTTGGTGGGTTTGAACCATTAGCCTGGTTAACCGTCATATGCCTTAGGCACTATGTCACCAGGGCTCCCAACAGTGGCAATAGGAAGATTCAAATTCTCCAATAGCTAGTAGTGAACCTGAAAACTAGTAATTCCTATAGTTCCAATAGTAATTCCATCCTCTTTGCAATACTTAGATTGCTTACTGTTTTTCTGACTAAAAACTCAGTATATATTATTTTCATTTTGTATACGTAGATTTTAGACATAAGAGAATTTACAGAAGAAATAAGAGGCAAAGATGGGGTAAGATGGTAAAGTCAGTACTTAAAATCATTCTATGCCTTCAGTTCCTGCTGTGCATGCAGAGGAGCCCAACTGATGCTTCCTTAAAAATTCTAGAGTATCTATTTTCTCAGCCTTGCCTTTGAGCACCACAATATAGGCATTAAGTGGATTGTGCGTATAAGAAAGATACCTATTTCCCCCTACAAAAATTGTACAAGCAGAACTATGGAAATAAATTATAGAGATGGGCAGAATTTAAGATCTATGTGAGCAGAGTAGCTCATGGAGTATGGAATGAGGTCACAAATTGTATCTTGCCCAAGATAAAGAAATCAATAAAGATAATTTATATAAGATGGCAACTGTCAAGAAATATAACTACCTTTGGTAACATCAAAGAAGGTTTGGGAACAAATATTGCTTCAAATGACTTTCTGGAAGTTAGGAAGTAAAGAGATTACAAACTAAGCAACCAGAGTTTCCACATGGCGTTGGAAACACGTGGACAGTATGATAAAAAAAAAAAAAAAAAAGAGAGAATAGCTACTTATGAAAGGGATGATGGAGTCATTGCAAAATTTAAGACATCCACTGGAGCCCCTGGAAAACTGAGTAGTGGATATGTAAATGTCTCATATATTATTTTAATAGTGAAATAAAATAAGCAAAGTGACATAACAATGAGTAGGCTTTGCAGATTGAATTATAAAGAAAATTTGAGTTTCCACATCTAGTTTATACATTTAATGTGTTATATTTTTTTATTCTTTTAAATAACATCTTTATTTTATATTACAGCAAGAGTGCTCATGTGCTTACGAATTTACAGTCTAAGAGAATTCTTTTTACAAGAAAGAATATGCTTGAAATGGTATAAACATTTCTGGAGAAATATATTTTCCTATTATGATTTTGTGAAGTCAGATTATTTCATTTTAGGCAGAAACAATGAATTTACACTAACTATTGAAACATTAGGTTTATACATTAGAAAATGTATTATTAGTTTTTTGTTAATCTGTGTACTTCAGCTTTTATCCTGTGTCTGTTTTCATAAAGTGAATTTAATTTTATTTTACAGAAAGGAAATAAAATTCTAAAGATTTTGGACTCCTCATCTACTTCTTTAAGGATAGTATAATTACCATGAAAATTCTAAATTGTCCACTTTTATATTATAGTTTTCTCATAAGAACCACACATTTAAATTGGGTTCACTTGTTTATGTACTTATCAGTTTCACATATTAATAATACAAATGTTTTCCAATTTTTCCTTATATCTAATACTTATTAAATAACTGTTAATGGAATAGAGATAGAAATTCACTTATAGCAATTTAAAATAGTCCTATAAGCTGTGGATAGCAAAAGCTTTATTTTGTTTTTAACTTTAAAACAAATGCTACAAAAGTCAATCTAATAACTATTTTTGAAATATGCTTGTATGCTATTTTGCATTTTGTAAGCCATATGGTTTATCTGCAAATCTAGTTATTTTGGGTAAAAAATATGCAGTATAATAACTATAATTTCAATCCACTCACATCCAAGACTGTAAGAATCCAAAATTCTCTTAACTGATAACTATATAAATATATAAAAAAAATACCTAGAATTAAAAAGAAAAATACTTATACTTGAACAGTTGATTTTCTAGAATACAACATACAGATTACAGATAATCTGAATGATGCCCAATTTCTGATTGCAATACAGTAAAATTAAAAATCAATTAAAGAGAGTGAGAAACCAATAAGTATATAGCTCCATATGTATAGAAATTAAAAATCACATTTCTAAGAAATACAGAAGTCAAAAAAGTACAGGAGATATTAGGGAAGACTTAGAGGTGATCAGCAATGAAAATATGAAAATATGACATATCAAGACCTCCTGAGTGAAGCTCAGTATTAAGAGAGAAATTTAAAACTTAAATGTACCTTTTTAAAATAAAATTTTAAAAAAGAATAAAATGTATTGACATGAGTATCTAACTTGTAAATTTGAGAATGAAAAACAAAACAAAAAAATCTATAAAAGTAACGATAAATAGTAAAGAGACAATAACAAAATGTTAAAAATAAAGTTATTTGCAAAAACTAATCAAATAGGTAAACTTTTGGCAAACTGAGCAAAAACAACAGAAGTAAACTAAAGAAAATACACAAATAATAATGGCTTGCATTTTGTATGCATTACTCATTTAACCCACAAAATAACATAACAGAGTAGAGAGTATTACTACTCCGGACTCACAGATGCCCAAGGCTACAAGATTGACCAGATTTACATAGTATGCTATGATTTGAGCAAGGAATTAATTTCAAGTGGCGTGGTGCCTAAAGTTATTTGACTGCTAACCAGAAGATTGGTGGTGCAAACCTGGTACCCACTCTGCGGGAAGAAGACTGGGAAATCTACTTCTGTAAAGATTTACTGCCTTGGAAACCCAAAGAGGGTTTGCTGTGAGTGGGAATCAACTCAACTCAATGGCAGTGAGTTGAGTTTTTGAGGTTGCTTTGGGTCAGAATGACTCACTGACAATGAATCAGTAATATGTCCGCAGTGCCCTTTCACTTACTGTATTCCACGTTATCTCTAAACAAACAGCATATGCTTCAAGAACCTTTTATAACACTACTATTAAACAATCCATGCCAATAAATTTGAAAAATTAAAGAAAACAAACTCTTATGGCCAGGAAATGTATTGTGCCTAGTTCTGACATTCATGAGGAAAGGTCTTTCTAAATACTGCTTTATTTTTTCCTTTTTATTAATTCTCTCCAGGTAAGTAGGGATGAACTGATTGATAAATTTTAGGAGAATAAATGTTTCATTATCAGTTCAGCTGCTCCCAAGAGATTGGGTGCTGGCCTGTCCAGATAGCATGCGCTCTTCATTCCCTTTGACCACATGGGGAGAGGGGGCTCTGTTCTTAGTGTTGAGCAAGTTAGCCTGAGTGAAAATGTGGACTTTATTTTATGATTCAATATTCAAACCAAACTCACTGTCATTGAGTTGATTCTGACTCATAGTGACCTCCTTTGAGTTTCTGAGGTGGAAAATCTTTACAGAAGTAGATTGCCCAATCTTCCTTCTGAGGAGTAGCTGGTGGATTTGAACTGCTAGCCTTCTAGTAAGCAGTCAAATGCCTTAGGCACTATACCACAAGAGCTCTCTGAAATAGAACTATTTTAAAGATAGTACTTAAAAAATGTGCAGACTAATATTGCTTATAAATATTGATGCAACAACACAAATAATATGCAAATAAATACAATATTATCAGATGGAATCTAATTCCACATCAACAAAATAGTATATGGCCAAGTGTAACTTATTGCTGTAATCTAAAATTTTCTCAAAATTAAGAAATCCATCAGAAGCCTAGTAAAAAAATATACAATTAATAGATTTAAGGCAAAAAATTCATAAATTACCTGTGTACCAAAAAACAAACACACAAAACAAAACTCACTGCCGTCCAGTTGATTGCAACTCATAGTGAACCCTCCTTGGGTTTCTGAGGCGGTATCTCTACAGAAGTAGATTGACAAATCGAATCTTCTTTTCCAGGAGTAACTGGTGGGTTTGAAATGACAGCTTTCTGGTTAGCAGATAAATGCCTTAGGCACTACACCACAAGAGCTCCCTGTGTAAATGCCTAAGAATTACTTAAATTCCCATTCCTGATTTTAAAAAAAATACTCAAGATAATAGCAATTATATTCTTAATCTTTAAGTAATTATCTCATATCCACAAATATCAGGAACAAGACAAATATCTGTTATTTCCTGCACAAAGCAATATTGTTCTTTGGAATTGCATAAAAAAAATAATTGAGAAGCATAAGAATTAATAAGTAAGAAGTAAAATTATTTATTCTTGCATAAGGTATGATAATATATCTAGAAAGCACTAGAGAATTTTTGATAGAACTAACTCAAAAAATTCAGTAAGGTAGAATAAAAATCAACACAAAGAAATCAATAGCTTTTATATACACAAACAGTAACCAGTTAGGTGATGTAATGGTAAAGGAAAATTCTATTTGCAATAGTAACAAAAGTGATTTAATATTTAGGAATAAGTTTAACAAGACTTGAAAGAATGGAAAAGTAAACTGTGTTCTTGAATAGGATAACCCCACATCATCAATATGTCCCTGTGGGACACAGAACTAGGAGTGGCTTTTTGTATCTGGTTCCTGAAAATAGTCTGAGCAATTAAGGTACCTTTTGTCTTTCTAAACCAGCAAAGCAAAACTTAAACATTCATCTCCTTGGCAACAAGTCTTAGGAAGGAAGGGATGTAATGAGGCCTCCATTCCCCACACTTTCTGCTTATTCATGTACTATGCCACATGGGCTTTGAATTATAGAAATGGCTGGCTGGATGACCTCATGGTGCATGTGTATCAATAACTTACAGCCCACCTACCTGAACGTACCTGACGAGGGGAGACCGGCAGAGGTAAGCTCCCATTTTGTCTCTCAGTCATAATGCCAGCTGCAGGACTGTAGTAGTTAAGGTTATGTGTCAACTTGGCTAGGCCTACTTTTGAGTCACTGAGCAGCTGGAGGTAGTTATTGCCCATGATGGGATTGGTAATCAACTCCATGGTGGAATCTATTGGAGCAGGTGAGTAGCTGCCTTAGGGGCGTGGTCTACTTCCAGTATATAAGCAGAAATTTTGAGAGAGGTCTCAGTAGCTTTCGGCATGTTTGAATCCTGCGTGTAGCCAAAATGTCATTCAGCAGCCTGCCATGTTGTCTGCCGACCTTAGGACTGTTAATGTACTTGAATCAGTAGCCTGCTGGGTGGTTTGGTAATATTGGGACTGTGCCTTTTTACTTGTTGACCTTGGATTTGTCAGCCTCAGCAGCCAGCGGCTGTCTGAGTGAAGAAAGCATCCAGCTTCAGTGGGCCAGGAACAAGAGGCAGAGCTGAAGCCCAACATCAAGGGGCTTTCACCCAGCCACTAGAGCCTGGTGCCTTGAACTCAGAATTCTAGCTTCCAAAACTGTAAGAGAATAAACTCCTGTTTGTTAAAATCACCCATTTGTATCTTCTGTTAGAGTGGCATGGAGCAACCAAAGCAAGGGCATATGTGGAAGAGTTCTTTTTAACAATCAGGAACGCTTCCAGAAGCCAGAGGGGACCAGTATGTCATATAATTAATTTTCACACCCAAGCAAAAAGCAGAGTGTGTGTGGAAGGTTTTAGCCTCACCCAGACAGCTTTGAGTAAGGGAAGACTGCTGGTATGTTGTCTGCATCTCTTTTAAGCAACAAAAGCTACATTTCACATGCTAATGTATGTTTAGGAACTAACTGGAAGTATATGATGTTTATAGAACAATTCACATAAGTTATTTATTTTCTTTTTCTAATGGTTTTCTAGCTATAAAGAAATTGAGCACAACCTGTGAGTACCTCCCAGTTTTGCCATGCTGCAGCAAAGAACAATCCAGTGGTATTGTTCTGTGGATACAATGCAGTCAAGCAGCCTTGACAGAGGAGAACATGACACTTTTGGAAAATAGAAGTGGTTATCCCACGTCATGAATTGAATTGTGTCCCCCCAAAATATATGTCAACCTGGCTAGGCCACGATTCTCAGTATTATGTAATTATCTCTCATTTCATGATCTGATGTAATTATCCTGCGTTGTAAATTCTAACCTCTTTGATGTTAATGATGCACAATTAGAGGGATTTATGTTAATAAGGCAGAACACACTCTACAAGATTAGGTTGTCTCCTGAGTCAATCTCATTGGAGACATAAAAGGTGTTAAACATGCAAGAGAGATCTAGGGACCCTTGTAGCATTAAGAAGGAAGAGCTGGGAGTGGAGAGCATCCTTTGGACCCAGGATCCTTGAGCTGAGAATTTCCTAGACCCTAGGGAAGATTGATGCCAGGACTCATGGAGATCTCCAAGGGATGCCAGACCCACAGATGCTGAAATGACATAAGGACCTTCCTTCAGAGCTGACAGAGAGATAAAGCCTTCACCTAAAGCTTACTGTTGTTGTTATGTGCTATGGAGTCGGACCTGACTCATAGCAACCCCTCCTTAGGTTTCTGAGGCAGAATCACTACGGAAGTAGATTGCCCCATCTTCCTTGGAAGGAAGATGGGGCAATCTTCCCTAAAGCTAACACCCTGAATTTAGACTTCTAGCCTCCTAAACTGTGAGACAAAAAAATTGTTTGTTAAAAAAATCATCCCCTTGCAGTATTTCACTTATAGCAGGAATAGATAACTAAGACATCCCCAATCTTTGGCCCAGGGTGGAGACATCAACCAAGGAAATATAAGATTGGAATTTTTAGAAGAGGTGGGTGGAATAAGGAGAGTTTCCTTACTGACCTGTTAGAATTAGCCTGTGTGTCAGTGGTGAGCATGCTGAGGGTTGAGCTAAACCTTCACATCAGATCACTGAAGTGGCATCAGGCTGTTGGATATGGGCTTATTTGGGGGTTACTTAAGATGTTGTGCAGGTAGCCAAGGGACCCTACTGTGACCCATCAGGTCCCAAGGCACCTCTCCCTGCAGAAGGCAATGTGGTTGTATTGGAATTCCCAGTTGTGCACTAGGACAGTAATAGAAAGTAAGAGGCATGCAGATTGAGAAAGATGAAATAAAACGGCCTGTTCACAAATGATGTGAGTACCTAGGTAGACAGTCCCAAAGAACCGATTAAAAACAAAACAAAACAAAACAAAAAAACAACTCATGACTAGGAAGCGATAATAGCAAATTCTCAAAGTAAAGCTTAATGTACAAAATCAAATGTATTTCTGAATAACTGGACTTTGAAAGTAAAGACGGAATACTATTTTCAGTGCTGTTGTTGTCAGGTGCTGTCTGTTGTTGTTATTGTTGTTATTTGCCATCCAGTCGCCCCCAACTCATAGCGACCTCTCCTTGGATTTCCGAGGCAGTATCACTACAGAAGTAGGATTGCCCAACCTTCCTTCTGAGGAGTGGCTGGTGGGTTTGAACCGCCAGGCTTCTGGTTAGCAGTCAAGTGCCTTAGGCACTATGCTACCAGAGCTCCTGTCTAGTCAGCTCCAATTCATAGTGGCTCTGTGTTCAACAGAATGAAACACTGCCTGGTCCTACACCATCTTCACTATACTTGCTATGCTTGAGCTCATTGTTGCAGCCATTGTGTCAATCTATCTCATTGAACATCTTCCCCTTTTTCGCTGACCCTCTACTTTACCAAACATGATATCCTTCTCCAGAGACTGGTCCTTTCTGACAACATGACCAAAGTAGGTTGTTATGCTGGGTTCTCTAGAGAAGCAAAACCAGCATAGAGAAAGAAAGACAAATTTATCTTAGGTAAATGGCTTACACATTTATAGAAGCTGGCAAGTCCCAAGTTCTTGGATCAAACATCGAGCTGGAGGCTTTTCCTGATTCATGCAGCTGCAGGGGCTGACGAGCTCAAGGTTGGCAGGCAGTATACCAGCTATTGACTCCAACGAATGACAAACCTAAGATCTCCAGGCTGAATGGTAGATTATTCCTTTACGGACAATTGTAGGCGGCACAACAGGATCCTGATCCACAGAAAAGTGTCTCTTTTCCCAGGGTGTCCACAAATATGTTGAAAGCAGGCCACACCCCTAAGGGGACTCCCTTTCAATGAACTGGCTGCTCAAAACATATATATCCGATCCCATCATGGGAATAACCCACACACAACTGCTTAAACCACACAGAATTGTGGTGCAGCCAAGTTGACACACAGCTCCATCTATCACAGTAGGTGAGACAAAATCTGGCTATTTTTGTTTCTAAGGAGCATGCTGGATGCATTTTTTCAGGATAGATTTGTTCATTCTTCTGGCAGTCCATTGTAGTTTTAGAATTTTTGCCCATACCACAATTCAAAGTCATCAACTCTTCTTCAGTCTTCCTTATTCATTGTTCAGCTTTCACATGCTTATGAAGCAGCTATTGAAAAATTCCACTAGGGTTATGTGCACCTTAGTCTTCAAAGTTTGCTTCTTAATATTTTAAAGAGGTCAGCTGATTTGCCCAGTTCAATAGGACATTTGATTTCTCGATTGATGCCTCCATAGGTGTTGTGGTAGTTAAGTTGTATATCAACTTGCTGGGCCTGGTTTTGAGTGGCTAGGCAGCTGGATGTAGTTATTCCTTATGTGCTGTTGTTGTTGTTATGTGCCGTCAAGTTGAACCCAACTCATAGTGACCCCTCCTTGAGTTTCTGAGGCAGTATCACTACAGAAGTAGATTGCCCAAACTTCCTTTCCAGGAGTGGCTGGTGGGTTTGAACCACCAGCCTTTTGGTTAGCAGTCAAGTGCCTTAGGCATTACACTACCAGAGCTACTTATTGACCATGAGGAGACTGGTAATCAACTCCATGGTGGAATCTACTAGGCCAGCTGAGTAGCTGCCTTAGAGATGTGATCTGCTTCCAGTATATAAGAAGACAGCTTTGAGAAATGTCTCTGAGCTTTAGGGTATGCTTGGGCCCTGCATGTAGCCGAGTCTGTAGCAGAGTCTTCATCTCCATGACCTGCCATGTTGTCTGTTAATCTTGGGAGTGTTAATGGACTTGAATTAGTGCCCTGTGTGTGGTTTGTATATCAACATACCTACTTTGGGACTTTGCCATTTTATTTGTAGACCTTGGGTTTGTCAGCCTCAGCAGCCAGCAGCTGTCTAAAAGAAGCCTCCAGCTTCAGTGGGCTGGGATCAAGAGGGAGAGCTGAAGCCTATGCTGGAGGGGCTTTCACTCAGCTCTTAGAGGTTGGCACTTTGAACTCAGATTTCTAGCCTCCAAAATTGTAAGCAAATAAACTCCTGTTTGTTAAAGCCACCCATTTGTAGTATTTTCTGTTAGAGTGGTACTAGAAAATCAAAACAAGTGTTAATTGTGGATCCAAGTAATATGAAATCCTAGACAACCTCAAGTTTTTTTCATTTAACATCATGTTGTTTATTTGTCCAATTGTGAGGATTTTTATTTTCTTTATGTCAAGGTGTAATCCATACTGAATGCTATAGTCTTTGATCTTCATCACAAAGTGCTTTAAGTCATCTTCCCTTTCAGCAAGCAAGGCCATGTCATTTACATATTGAAGGCTGTTAATGAGTCTTTCTCAAACTCTTATGCCACATTCTTTTTCATATAGTTCTTGCTCCTCAAATTATTTGTATATGGATTGGATAAGTATGGTGGAAGGATACAACCTTGACACACACCATTTTTTTTTTTAAATCATGCAGTATCCCATTGTTCTATCCAACCAACATCATCTTGGTCTGTATACATGTTCCTCATGAGTACAATCAAGTGTCCTGGAATTCCCATTCTTTGCAATTTATCCATAACTTGTTATTATCCACATAGTAAATAAAACATAGGTAA
>NW_006921674.1:1466142-1469572 GCF_000298275.1 Orycteropus afer afer | reverse complement strand
TATTCTTTGATTTCAGCCAAGATCCAGCTGATATCTGCAATGATATCCCTCATTCCACAGCCTCTTCTGAATTCAGCTTGAATTTCTGAATTTCTGGAAGTTCCCTATCAATATACTGCTGCAACCATGCAATAGCACACATAAAAGTCCAAAAAACCTAGATATAAATCCAACAAAATATGTTAGAATCCTTATAGAAAACTAGCATATTTCTACATGCACATTAAAATGCACTGCCATCAAGTTGATTCTGACTTATAGCCACCCTCACTGGGTTTCCAAGGCTGTAAATCTTTATAGAAGCAGATTACCCTATCTTTCTTTTACAGAGCAGCTGGTGGGTTTGAACTACTGACTTTTTTGGTTAGCAGCCAAACGCTGTCACCACTACACCACTTTAAAATCTAACTAAATAACATTATCAAACACTTAAGAGAATGCAGAACATAAGAACTCTCATTCATTACTGGTGGTGATGTAAAATGGCACAGCACTTTAGAGGACAGTTTGACAGTTTCTTAGAAAGTAAGACTTGGTCTTACCATGTGATCCAGAAATTGTACTTATAGCTATTTACTCAACTGATTTGAAAACTTCTGTCCACAAAAAATATGTAAATGTTTATAACAGCTTTATTCATAGTTCATAAAGACAAAAACCGGAACCAAAGACATCTTCAATATGTGCATATGCACATATACAATGAAATATTATTTAGTGATAAAAATAAATGAGCAATGTCTTAGTTATTTAATGATACGCTAACTGAAGGAGCTCTGGAGGCATAGTGCCTAACACATTTGACTGCTAACCAGAAGTCTGGCAGTTCAAACCCACCAGCCATCCCTTGAAAGGAAGGTTGGTCAATCTACTTCCATAGTGATACCGCCTCAGAAACCCAAGGAGGGGTTGCTATGAGTTGGATCCGATTCAGTCAGTGGCAATGAGTTTGGTTTTGGTTTACTATAACAGAAGTGTTATAGGTGAATGGCTTTAACAAATGTAAATTTATTCTCTTACAGTTTAGGAGACTAGAAGTCTAAATTCAGGGCCCTGGCTCTAGGGGAAGACTTTCTTTTTTGTCACCTCTGAGGGTAGGTCCTTGTCTCCAACAGTTGTGGGCCCGACGTTGCTTGGAGATCTACATGTGTCTTGGCATCACTCTTCACCTGGTCTGAAGTTTCTCAGCACAGGTACCCTGGTCCAATGGATATGCTCCACTCCAGCTCTTCTTGAGTTTATAGTAGGTATCTCTCACTATGCTCACCTTTTCCTCCTTTAATCTCTTGTCAGATAAATGGTGATGCAAACCACACCCCAGGAAAACTCCAGGGGTAGCTGCTGTGACCTGATTAAGGGTACTACATTTCACCCTAATGGTGCCTTACCTCACTAACATAACAAACATAACCCAGTCCTCATTAACATAAGAAAACCCTGCTTCATTAACCACAGGCAGAGGTTAGAATTTATAACACATCACAAAATGGAAGATAATCACACACTATTGGGAATCATGGCTTAGCCAAGTTTATACGTATTTTTTGGGGACACAATTCAATCCATGGTAAGGTATAAGCCATAAAAAGACACAGAAAACCTTAAATTCATATTCCTAGGTGAAAGAAGCCAGTTTGAAAAGACTACACACTATATGATTCCAATTATATTACATTCTGAGAATGACAAAATCATAAATATTAAAAGATCATTTGTTTCTAAGGGCTTAGCATGAGAAGGGTTGAATGAACAGGAAGACTCCAAGGGATTTTAGGGAAGTAAGATTATTCTGTATAATACTATAATGGTGGACACACCACATTATACATTTGTCAAAACCGATAGAACTTTAGAAAACAAAGAATTAACTTTGATGTATGAAACTTAAAACTATATATCATATATGAGGTCATCAGAGCCTGGGAAATAATGCAATTATAACAAAAGAATCTAACTCTACTACAAATGGAACAAATGATCTCAATTAAGATGGTGAATGGGGATTCTGGCCTAAATTACTAATGAGTGGCATATTTAAAGCATACGTATGTACTGTGCTCTAATTGATAAAGTTGCATTCATGGGAGTATGGTTTAATAATTATGATACTGCTATACTTGTACATTGTAACTGAACAATTAAGTAAATGGAGAGCAGATGTTGGGAGCCAGGTTTCTCCTTGTTGAAGCAAATTAGAATGACTTGTGTGTTAACGAATGAGTGTTGGGGACATCACTAGGGACTCACTTTTAGCTTAAAAAAGACATAGATATTGTAGAAATGTACCCAGAGGCATCGCAGAAGAAAGGGCAGTCAATCTACTTCCAAAAGGTCACAATCATTAAAATGGGGTCACCATGAGTAGAATCAACTTTATGCAACTTTTTCTTTTAAAATATCAATGCTATTTTCTGCTTTTGAAAACTGTTTTATGATAATGTAATAACATTCAGGAAAACTGAGGGAAGAAAATATAAAAACCCTATGTATTATTTTTGCAATTTTTAAAAAGCTTTTTATTGTGATTTGGGTGAAAGTATACAGAGCAAATTCATTTCCATACAGTAGCTCACATACACTTTGTCTCATGACATTAACTGCAATTTCCACAATGCAACAGCTTCCCTCCCATTTCCTCCCCATAGTTACCTCTTCTTTATGTCCTTCCCTCCCATGCACTCCTAACCCTCAAGCTGTCTCCTTGTGCATACATAGCCCTCCTATTCTCCCATGATTGATCTCTCCAAGGAGTGTATCTACCTAATGTAAATGTTCAGCTCATATGCCTATCTTTTATTTGATTGGAAGCCACAGGAGTGAGATCAGTTCCAGATCTGAAAAGCAGCCATAGTCTCAGTGATTCCATCAGGTTCTATCAGACAAGCAAACCTGGTCCCACTTTTATTTTTTTAAGGATTTTGAGTTTTGTTCCACATTGTTCTCCCATTCTATCCAGGATCTCCTACACAGATTCCCTTCTGAGTGGTTGACAGTGATAGATGGGCACCATCTAGTTCTTCTGGTCTCATAGTCACATAGGCTGAGGATCACCTGCTTGCTGGTGCTGTTTCCATGCACTTTGTTTTTCTTCATTCTTCTTTGCCATGGATGAGGAGAGATCCATCATTGCATCTATATGTCCACTTACAAGTTTTTAAGGTCCCAGTCTACTTTTGTAACTTTTTTAAGTTTAAAATTATTTCAAAGCATCCTTTAAAAGGTCTAGAATTATAAACAAGCATTAACATTTGTTAAATTTGAGTGGTGAATATTTAAGTGGATTTTTTAGTACATTTGGTATATTTTAAATATGTTGTTGTTGTTGTTGTTTGCGGTCGAGTCGGCTCCGATTCATAGCGACCCCTCCTTGGGTTTCCGAGGCAGTATCACTACAGAAGTAGGATTGCCCAACCTTCCTTCTGAGGAGTGG
>NW_006921674.1:1462017-1466017 GCF_000298275.1 Orycteropus afer afer | reverse complement strand
TATATATATATATATATTTATATATATTTTAAATATGTGATTCAATAATAATACTTATATGGGGAATAAATCATTCTTTTCCATGAAACTCTCCCTGCTCCACCCATACCACCCTATGAGGCAAGGAGTAAGAAACCAGGAGATTAACTAAAAATCTTTATATAGAAAGATTAGAACCTCACACTCCTCTGTTCAGAGGCCAGAGTGTATCAGCTTGGTTGCTACACAGTGAAAAATAGGAGTAATTTTATGATAAAACTGAAATTTCCTGAAAGAAAAATTCCACTATCCTGTGCCTCCACCTGCTTTCAACCCCCAATGACCTTTCATCACTGATCACCATTCTGGTCATGAGGTTCTAAGGATTTGAGCAATAATCTCTAGGTCCTTGGCTTTCAACCTGTGTAGAAAGCTGTATAAATGGAATGATGCTGAGAATAGCAATAAAAGGAGAGGAGAGGGTTTGGTGTCTTTGAGTCCTTGATCAATACAGGCACCATACCTTACCAAAGTTAATGAATATTTTATTTCCTTTCCCTTTGTTTCTTTTACTTATTTATTTTGGTGATTAATTACATTTGATACACATTTAGTGTTTAAAACTCCACGAATGGCCTTAAGATCTGAGTTGTTTCATTATTTTTCTTAAACTTTTCATTGTGATTTGGGTGAAAGTTTACAGAGAAAATTGGTTTTCCTTTCAACAGTTCATGCACATTTTGTTTTGTGACACTGATTGCAATCCCTGCTACATAACAGCACTCTTCTCACTTCCTTCTGGTGCTTACTGTTTCCATTAATCCGTCTTTCCTATCCTTTCCTGCCTTCAGATCTTTATGATCAAATGCTGCCCTTTTGATCTTGTATGGTTGATTGTTGTAAGGAGTGTGTACCTCTCTGGTGTTATTATTTCATTATTTTTTGCTAAAGCACAATGGATTGAAATTGTTACCATATTAATTTCAGTTATGGTAAGCTCTTAAAACAATGAATACTTTTTAAACTTCGTAAATATCTCTGTGTCTCATCTCTTCACCTAAGAAATAGTGATAATAATCGTACCTTATAGTTTATATATCCTTGAGTTGAGCAAATGGTCAATGCTCATCTACTACCCTAAAGAAAGGAGTACTGGTGGTGTAGTGGTGACTGCATTTAGCTGCTAACCAAAGAGTCCATGGTTTGAACTTACCAGCTGCTCTGCAGAACAAAGATGAAGCAGTCTGCTTCTGTGAAGATTTGCAGCCTTGGAAACCTAATGGGGGTCACTATGAGTTGGGATTGACTTGATGGCACTGAGTTTTTTTTTTTTTTTTTTTTTTTTGGGGGGGGGTTACTAACCTAAAGGTTGCTTGTTCAAACTCACCCAGTGGTGCGGCAAAAGAAAGGCATGAAACTCTGTTTCTGTGAAGATTATAGCCGAGGAAACCTTATGGAGCAGTTCTACTCTGTAACATGTAGGGCTGTCAAAAGTCAGACTCAACTTGATGGCAAGGGGTGTGGTTTATTTTTGGTTAGAGTTTGGATAGTTCAATGAAATTATCCATGGATAGCACCATACAAAACACAGCAAACATTCAGTGAATACAGCCATTAATGTCACTGTTTACTTTTAATATTTTATCATTAATTACTAAATTAATGTTATTTCCTAAACTATTATGTTTGTCAACATAATTATTGAAAATATAAATGGTAATGTGATGTGATATATGCCAAGCTCACTCTCAATTTTTCATTTTAAATTGCTCTTTTTGGGGAGTAATATGTTATCTTTTACGCTTTGACCTGTACGTTAGAAAATGAAGATTTTTTTTTACTAATATTAACAATAGAATAGTAGTAAATAATGCTGCTTTTATATAAATATGCTCTGGGGTATCAGAGTTCATAGTTGACTTAAATAAAATAAAAATATGAGCAAACCTAAATTCAATCACTTTATGAATTTCTTTAGTTCATTATATTATCTTTCTCCAACCTAAATCAATCTTTTCTTCTGTAGAAAGCATCATGTTTTATTGTTTCTGGTAAATGAAATAGGTTATTCTGACAGACACAAATGTTACTACTTGATATTTTTCCTATTACCCAAATACAGACCTTTTCCTTAAAGATTGCTTCAAATAATTTATGTGGACAACATACAAAGGTACAATTTGAACTGCAATATTTTCACTGTTCTGTTAGTAAATGAATAAAATAATATATTGGTTGCAAAAAGGTGAATAAAACCTGGCAATTATAACGTTTGAAGTTTGTTTTTAGAGCCATTAATCATTCTAACTCATAATGACCCTGTATCCAACAGAACAAAACATTTCCCAGTCCCGCACCACCCTCACAGTTGTTGCTACACCCTCCACTTTATCAATCATGACTACATTCTCCAGGTATTAGTTCCTCCTGATAACATGTCCAAAGTACATAAGATGAAGTCTTGCCATCCCCTCATCTAAGGAACATTCAGGCTATACTTCTCACAAGACGGATTTGTTCATTCTTTTGGCAGTGGTATGGTATAACATGGCATAATCAATATTCTTTGCCAACACGGTAATTCAAAGATATCAATTCATCTTCTTCTTCTTTTTTTTTACTTATTCATTGTATAGCTTTCACATACATATAAGGTGATTGAAAATAACATGGCTTGGATCAAGCACACCTTGGTCTTCAAAGTGACATCTTTACTCTTTAACACTTTAAAGACATCTATTGCTCTGATAGCATAGTGCCTAAGGCACTTGACTGCTAACCAGAAGGCTGGGGGTTCAAACCCACCAGCTGCTCCTCGGAAGGACGGTTGGGCAATCTACTTCCATAGTGATACCACCTCGGAAACCCAAGGAGGGGTCGCTATGAGTCAGGGCCAACTCGATGGCACATAACAACAACAAATTGTAGCAGAGTTGGCCAATGCAAGACATAATTTGATTTCTTTACCACTGCTTCCATGGGTATTGAATGTGGTTTCAAGCAAAATGAAATCCTTGATAATTTCAGTCTTTTCTCTGTTCATGTTATGATATGATATTGCTTAGTGCTCCAGTTGTAAGGATTTTTGTTGTCCTTATGGGAGCTGTAACCTGTACTGAAACCTGTAGTCTTTCATCTTCATCAGTAGGTGCTTCCATTCCTCTTTGCTTTCATCAAGGAAGGTTGTGTCATCTGCAAATTGCAGGTTATTGATTAGTCTTCCTCCAATCCTGAAACTGTGTTCTTCATATAGTCCAGATTTTTGGGTATTTGTGTACCATACAGATTGAATAAGTAGGATGAAAGAATACAACCCTGATGCATACTTCTCTTGATTTTAAAACATGCAGTATCCCCTTGTTCTATTGGAACAACTGCTTCGTAGTCTATTTACAGGTTCCTCAGGAGCACAATTAAACCTGAAAACCAAACCAAACCCACTGTCATCAAGTCAATTCCAACCCATAGTGACCTCATGTGACAGAGTGGAACCATAGGGTTTCCAAGGCTGCACATCTTCACTGTAGTAGACTGCCTCCTCTTTCTCCCATGGAGCTGTTAGTGGGTTTGAACCACTGACCACTTAATGGCCAAATGCTTTAAACACTGTACTACCAGAGCTCCCTGAATATAATTAAGTATTCTGGAATTCCCATTCTTTGCAATGTTACTCATAATTTGTTATGATCTACACAGGTGAATGTCTTTGCATAGTCAATAAAACACAAATAAACCATTTTCTGGTATTCTCTGCTTTCAGTCAAGAGCCCTCTGATATCAACAATGATATCACTCATTCCACATCCTCTTCTGAATCCAGCTTGAATTTCTGGCTCTTCCAGTGTTGATGTACTGCTGCAATGATGTCCTGGTTACCTAGTGCTGCTCTGCCAAGAATATACCACAAATGGGATGGCTTGAACAAACAGGAGTTTATTCTCTTACATTTCGGGAGGCTGTTGTTGTTGTTAGGTGCTGTTGAGTTGTTTCCAACTCATAGCGACCCCATGCACAGCACAAC
>NW_006921674.1:1459410-1461212 GCF_000298275.1 Orycteropus afer afer | reverse complement strand
TAAACCATGCAGTGTCCCCTTGTTCCATTTGAACTACAGCCTCCTGGTCAAGGTACAGGTTCCTCATGAGTACAATCAAGTGTTCAGGAATTCCTATTCTTCTCAATGTTATCCATAATTTGTCATGATCCACACAGTCAAATGCCATTGCATAGTCAATAAAACACAAGTAAACATCTTTCTGGTATTCTTTGCCTTGAGCCAAGATCCATCTGACAACTAGAAGTCAGAATTCAAAGTGACAGGCTCTAGGGGTTGTGTGAAAGCCCCTTGACCTTGAGCTTTAGCTCTGCCTCCTGCTCCTAGCCCACTGAAGCTAGAGACATCTCTTCACTCAAGCAGCTACTGGCTGCTGAGGCTATCAAGCCTAAGGTTGACAAATAAAATGGCACAGTCCTGATGTTACCAAACCACATAGCAGGCCATTAATTCAAGTTTATTGAAAGTTCCAAGGTCAGGAGAGCATGGCAGGTTGCTGAACAACGACTTGGCTACATGTAGGGTTCAAGCGTGCCATAAGCTAGAGACTTCCTCAAGGCTTCTCCTTATATACAGGAAGCAGACCACATCCCAAAGGCAGCTACTTAGCCGCTTGTGGTAGATCCCACCATGAAGTTGATTCTCAGTCTCATCATGGGGAATAATTACCATTAGCTGCCCAGCCACTCAACCAAGCCCAGCCAAGTTGACAAGCAAATTTAACTACCACAAACTACTTGAAGTTTGTAGGAATTCTTAAATACTTGCTGAAACCTTAGACTTTTGTACACATGAACTTAAAGTAGTGATATGAAGACATTAAGTGAAAAAAAGAAGATTGAAATATTAATTTTTTTCATGGCCATTGCTAAACATCTGTGTTTTACTCAGCATGTAAGTGCACTCTGTTTGGCTTCCATCCTCAGAGTTCACCCCTTTGATGAATGCAATACTGACACAGAACGACAAGGGGCTATTTTCTTGTATATTTAATTCCATAATACTCAAAATACCCATATTAATACCAGTGTTTAATTTAAAAGTACTCAGAATTCTACACACATAAAATCAATTTAAACTAAATATGATTCAAAACAAATGTGTGTATATATGCATATATGTATATGCATCCTATAAATAAAATATGTTATGTCAAACGCAAGTATAAATACATAGGATTATAAAAAAAAAAAAAGAAAACAAACTTCACTGGCATCAAGTGGGTTCCCACTCATAGCAACCCCTCCTTGGGTTTCCGAGGCAGAATCTCTACAGAAATAGGTTCCCCAATCTTCTTTCTGAGGAGTGGCTGGTGGGTTTGAGCCACCAGTATAAAGCATGATATAAATCAAATGCAGAAAACTATAAACATATTATCAATTGAATTATACATTACCAAATATATAGTTCAAATTATTCTGTTATAATTTATAGCAGACAATTTCCAAAATAAGGAATATAAAATGAAACAAAAGTAATTTAACATGTAAATTTAAAAAGTAGTATTGTATTTAATAAAGTCGACTTAAAGAAATAAAAATAAGACAGTGCAGTAAGGTTGATATGGTTAATTTGAAGTATCTTTTTAAGAATTTTTTACCACAGCTGATGAGAAATCTCTTCATGGCTCCATAGCATAATTTTGACTTCTAAAAGAACTAACAGATCTGTCCTGGAGGAAGTGCACCCGAAATGCTCCTTGGAAGTGAGAATGGCCAGACTTTGTCTCACCTATTTTGGTCATGTTGTCAGAAGGGACCATTCCTTGGAGAAGGATGTCGTGCTTGGTAGGGTGGAGGGTAGACGAAAGAGGGGGAGGCCTT
>NW_006921674.1:1448595-1459270 GCF_000298275.1 Orycteropus afer afer | reverse complement strand
AAAACGACTCCGACGGCACCTAATAACAACAACAGCATAATTTTACTAAATTTAGTGTGAGCACATTGCAGGAGCAAACTTTCAAGTTCAGCCGTCTTACAGTTTCTGCCTCTTAAGTAGCTAGTAACATAAGTCTGAGGAGTTCTGATGGTGCATTGGTTAAGCACAGTGGATGACGTAAAGGTAGGCATTTGAATCCAGCAGCCACTCTGTAGGAGAAAAATATAAAAATTTACGGCCTTGGAAATCCTGTGGAGCAGTTCTACTCTGTTTTTTAGGGTTATTATGAGTAGCAATTGACTCAACAGCATGGGGTTGATTTGGTTAACACAGGCCTGTGCCATCATACGAAGTCATTCATGTTGTATGTGTAAAGGGGGGGAAATTACATTTCCAACCCCCACTGTATTTTAAGAAAAGATTTCTGGTAGCATCAGGTCTTCATTTGTTGAGCACTCTGGTAGCATAGTGGCTAAGGCACTTGACTGCTAACCAGAAGGCTGGGGGTTCAAATCTACCAGCCACTCCTCGGAAGGAAGGTTGGGCAATCTACTTCCGTAGTGATACTGCCTCGGAAACCCAAGGAGGGGTCGCTATGAGTCGGGTCCGACTCTATGGCACACAACAACAACAACAACATCTTGGGCTTTAGCAAATAACTTTAGAGGTAGAAGCTGGGACAAGGCTAAATTTGCACAGCAACAGAAGTATTTTCCATTGAGGTGAGGCTAATTCAGAACTAAGAAAATAAGAAGCCAGGAGGCTAACCCCTGCAGAGAGAGACCTTAAAAAAACAATATAAAACAAAGCAATTCCCACTAGAGATGCAAGTAGGGAAGAAAGAAGATTTGGAAAATTAGCATGTCTTGCTTAATGCTTTAAAGTTTTTTTTCTTTTTTTTTTTTGGTGTGTGCTCATAGCAAACAACCATGACTAAAGTAGAGAAAAATAATAGATGAATTATCTGGTCAAGTTCTAAGTTTACATTAAAGCTAAATTGTGATATCATTGATAACATGTTCTCATAAATGGGGTGTCTTTTTTGTGTCTTTCTCTATTAGTTTTAATATTATGGATAGCTGTTTTGAAAATCAAATTATTAAGAATTTTTATTCAATTCTGAAAGCACTGCTCTCTTTATAACATTTTCCATAGAGTTAGAGATTTAAAGTGATATGTTCTTTCTTTTAGAATTTGATTTGATTTAGTATTTCAGTGTTGTAGCCAGCTAAAATATTTAATTTCAAGTGTAGAAATAACTAATTATCAGCTTCTTAAATCTCAGAAAGACTGTAATAATTCAGATCAATCCTCTTTTAGGTATATTACATGATAAAAATCAAAACAATTATTACATTAATTTTCCAAAATGCTGTGTAAGTCTCAACATTAATTAGCTAGTTTATTTAAAAAATAAAATGTCCAGTTTTGCCTTTTAGTTTCCCTACTCGAGACTGAAAGGGAAATATATTCGATCTTGACCATTTATTATTTTTTAAATTTTACTGTGGTGAAAACATATACAACAAGACATCTGCCAACATAACAACTTCCACATTTATAGCTCAGGGACTTTGATTACATTTTTCATGTTGTTATACCATTATTGGTATCCTCTTCCAAAATACTCTATCACCATTAACATAAGCTCAATGCCCTTCGTTCTGGTTACCTAGTGCTGCTCTGACAAAAATATACCACAAATGGGATGGCTTGAACATACAGGAGTTTATTCTCTTAGTTTGGAAGCTTTAAGTCCAAGTTCAAAGTGCTAGGCTAAAGGCACTGGGTGAAAGCCCCTCTACTTTGGGGTCCAGCTCTGCCTCCTGCTCCCAGCCCACTGGAGCTAGAGGCATTTCTTCACTCAGACAGCTGCTATTTGCTGAGGCTGACAATCCCAAGGCTGACAGATAAAAAGGCACAGTCTTGATGTTACCATACCACACAGCAGACCATTAATTTAAGTCCATTGTAAGTCCCAAAGTTGGCAGAGCATGGCAGGCTGCTGAACAATGACACAACTACATGCAAGGTCCAAGCATGCCATAACCTAGAGACCATTCCCAAAGTTGCTTCTTAGATATGGGAAGCAGACCATATACCCAAAGCAGCTACTCAGCTGCTTGTGGTAGATCCCACAATGGAGTTGATTGCCAGTCTCATCATGGGGAATGCGTACCACCAGCTGCCCAGCCACTCAACCAGTCCCAGCCAAGTTGACACACAAACATAACCACCACACACTCAAACAAAAGTTTCCCTTTTCCGCCTCCCTCCTACCCCTGGTAATCACTGATAATCTTTGGTTTCTATATATATATGTATGTATGGAGCTCTGATGGCACAGTGCCTAAGGCATTTGACTGCTAACCAGAAGATTGGCAGTTTAAACTCACCAGCCACTCCATGAAAGGAAGACTGGGAAATCAACTTCCATAAAGATTTACTCCCTGAGAAACCCAATGGAGGTTGCTATGAGTCAGAATTGATGGCATTGGGATATATATGTGTGTGTGTGTGTGTGTGTGCATATACATATACATATATACATACACACACACATATATTTATATATAAATATCTATCTATCTATATATCTATCTATATGTGTGTATATATATATATATTTTTTTTTTCCAGTGCTATACATCGTCTGATGTCCTAACTGCTGCTTCCATTGGCATTGATTGTAGACCCAAGTAATATGAAGTCTTTGACAACTTCAGTCTTTTCTCAATTTATCATGCTGCTGCTTATTGATACATTAGTGGGGATTTTTGTTTTCTTTATATTGAATTATAATCCATACTGCAGACTGTATTCTTCAGTCTTCATCTGTAGGTGTTTCAAGTCATCATCACTCTCAGCAAGCAAAGTTGTGTCATCAGCATATCACAGATTGTTAATGATTCTTCTTCCAATCATGATGCCACATTCCTGTTCATATAGTCCAGCTTCTTGGAATATTTGTTTAGCGTAGAGATTGAGTAAACTAAAAAACAAACCAAACTCACTGTTGTTGAGTTGGATCCTACTCATAGCGACCCCTGCTTTGGTTTCCAGGGTGGTATCACCATGGAAGTAGATTGTACAGTCTTCCTTCTGAGGAGTGGCTGGTGAGTTTGAACCACCAGCCTTCTGGGTAGCAATCAAAGACCTTAGGCATTACACCACCAGAGCTCCTAGAGATTGAATAATTATGGTGAAAGGATAAAACCCTGACACACTCCCTTCTTGATTTTAAAGCATAGAGTATCCCCTTGTTCTACTCTAACAACAGCCTCATTGACTATGTACAGGTTCTTCTCAAGTAAAATGAACTGTTCTGGAATTCCCATTCTTCTGAATGTTATCCACAATTTGTTATGATCCACACAATCAAATGTTTTTGCATAGTCAGTAAAACATAAGCAAACATCTTTCTGGTATTCTTTGCTTTGGGCCAAGATCCATCTGACATCAGCTTTGATATCCCTCATTCCACATCCTCTTCTGAATCCAGCTTGCATTTCTGGAAACTCTCTGTCAATGTACTGCTGCAACCATTTTTGAAATATCTTCAGTAAGATTTTACTTGTGTGTGATATTAATGATATTGTTCCATAATTTCCACATTCTGTGGAATCACCTTTCTTTGAAATGGGTACAAATATGAATCTCTTCGAGTTGGTTGGCCAGGTAGCTGTCTTCCAAATCTCTTGGCATAGCCTAGAGAGTGTCTCAGGAGTGGCATCCATTTATTGGAACATCTCAATGGATATCCTGTCAATTCCTAGAGCCTTGTTTTTTGCCACTTCCTTCAGTGAAGCTTCAATTTCTTCTTTCAATATCATTGGTTCTTGATCATCTACCACCTCATGAAAAGGATGGACATCAACTAATTCTTTTTGGTACAGTGACTGTGTATTCCTTCCATCTTCCTTTGATGTTTCCTGCATCATTCAATATTTTGCCCACAGAATCTTTCAATATTGCAACTCAAGCCTTAAATTTTTTTCTTTAGTTCTCTCAGCTTGACAAATGCCCAGTGTGTTCTTCATTTTTGGTTTTCTAACTGTCTGTGTACATTTCATTATAACTGACTTTGTCTTCTCAAGTTGTCCTTTGAAATCTTCTGTTCAGCTCTTTCATTTTGTCATTTCTTCTATTTGCTTTAGCCACTCTTCATTCAAGGGCAAGTTTCAGAGTGTCTTCTGACAGCCATCTTGATCCTTTCTTCCTTTCCTATCTTTTTTAATGAACTTTTGCTTTCTTCATGGATGATGTTCTTGATGTCATCCTACAATTCCTCTAGTTTTCAGTCATTGGTGTTCAATGCAATGCATCAAATCTATTCTTTAGATGGTCTCTAAACTCAGGAGGGACATACTCGATGCAGAAGCTCTGGTAGCTTAGTGCCTAAGGCACTTGACCGCTAACCAGAAGGCTGGTGGTTCAAATCCACCAACCACTCCTCAGAAGGAAGTTTGGGCAATCTACTTCTGTAGTGATACTGCCTTGCAAACCCAAGGAGGGTTCACTATGAGTCAGGTCCAGCTTGATGGCACATAACAACAACAACAACAAAAAACTTACTCAATGTCATATTTTAGCTCTCATGGACTTATTTTAATTGTCTTCAACTTCAAGTTGAACTTGCATATGAGCAGTTGACAGTCTGTCCCACAATCAACTCCTGGCCTTGTTTTGAATGAAGATATTGAGCTTCTCCATCACCTCTCACCACAGATGTAGTCAATCTGATTCCTGTGCACTCAATCTGGTGAAGTCTACGTGTATAGTCACCATTTGTGTTGTTGAAAAATGGTATTTGCAATGAATAAGGCATTGGCCTTGCAATATTCTATCACATGATCTCCAGCATCATTTCTATCACCAAAGCCAAATTTTTCAACTACTGTTGATTCTTCTTTGTTTCCAACTTTTGCATTCCAATCACCAGTGATAATCAACACATCTTGATTGCATGTTTGATCAATTTCAGACTGCAGAAGTTGGTCGAAATCTCCAATATCCTCATCTTTGGCTTTGGTGGTTGGTGTGTAAATTTGAATAATAGTATTAACTGGATTTCCTTGTAGGTGTATGGATATTATTCTATCTCTGATGGCATTTTCCTTCAGGGTAAATCTTGAAACATTCTTTGTGATGATGAATGCCATGCCATTCCTTTTCAATTTGTCATTCCCGACATAGTGGATCATATGGTTGTCTGATTCAAAATGAGCTCACTAATACCTAGGATATCAATCTTAATGCATTCCTTTTCATTTTTGACAACCTCCAATTTTCCTGGATTCATACTTCACACAGCCCACATTCTGATTAATGGATGTTTGCACCTGATTCTTCTCATTTTGAGTTGTGCCACATCAGAAAACAGAGGTCCCAAAAGCTCTACTTTATCCATATGATTAAGGTGAGCTCTACTCTGATGAGGTAGTTCTTTCCCAGTCATCTTTTGAGTGCCTTCTGACCTGAAGACTCACCTTCCAGACAATGTTTCAGGTCTCTTCATAAAGTTATCCAGTAATACATCAGACAGTGTTTCACTGCTATTCGTAAGGTTTTCATTGGCCAATTGTTTGAGAAGTGGGTGGTTTCTTCTTCTTCTGAGTCTTTCTCAGTCTGAAACCTCTGCTGAAGCCTGTCCACCATGGGCAACCCTGCTGGTGTTTGAAACACTGATGGCACAGCCTCCAACCTCACAGCAACACACAAGCCACCACAGTACGACAAACTGACAGACAAGCTCATCTCCATTAGCTTCCTACCTGGGTGTTCTCCCTCTTACCTGCTACGGTCATCAGCCTTGGCCCTAGGCTTCTGCTTCCTGCCTGGGGTCTCTCTTTCGCTCATCTGTTCTGGCCGTTGGCCTCCTATTTTTTTAGGAGGGTGTTATTCACTTTCTGTGTGTTTGCATCTTTGTTGAATTTCTTTCCAGTTGTTCTATCTCTTATTTAAAGTGGTGTATTATAGTTCCCTACCATTCCTTTGGAATCATCTACTTGTCCTTTCAACTGTGTTAAAGTCTCATATATGTATTTTAGGGCTCTTTCATTGGGTGTGTAGATATTTATTATGGTTATGTCCTCATATTCAATTGATCCTTTAATTATTACATAATGTTCTTCCTTGTATCTTATGGTAGTTTTTGTCTTAAAGTCTGGTTTATCAGAAATTAACAATGCCACTCATGCCCTTTTTGGGTTGCCATTTGCTTGGTATATCTTTTTCCCACCTTTCATTTTTAGTCTATTTTTCCTTTGTGTCTAAGGTGAGTCTCTTGCAGACAGCATATTGATGGGTCTTGTAAAGTGGGTCTGATTTTAACAAATTCCCTTAATTTCTGCTTATCTGGAAATCTCCTAATTTCACCCTCATATATGAGGGACAGTTTTAGTGGGTACATGATTCTTTGTTGGAGATGTTTTTCTTTCAGAGTTTTATATATCTCATCCCATTGCCTTTTCATCTGCATGGTTTCTGCTGAGAAATCAGAGGTTAGTTTTATTGGTTGCCCTTTGTGAGTAACTTTTTATTTTTACCATGTTGCTTTCAGGATTCTTTCTTTGTCTTTGGTTTTGGTGACTTTGGTGATAGTATGTCTTGGTTATTTTCCTTTGGGGTCTATCCTGTTTGGGGTTTGTTGAACTTCTTAAATGGATATATTCTTGTCTTTCATCATATTAGGGAAATTCTCTTGCAACAAATATTCAGCAATTTTCTCTGTGGTTTTGTCTCTTTCTTACCTGGAATTTCAATTGTTGTTGTTGTTGTTGTGTGCTGTAGAGTTGGACCCGACTCATAGCGACCGCTCCTTGGGTTTCTGAGGCAGTATCACTATGGAAGTAGATTGCCCCATCTTCCTTCTGAGGATTGGCTGGTGGGTTTGAACCACCAGCCTTCTGGTTAGCAGTCAAGTGCCTTAGCCATTATGCTACCAGAGCTCCTGGAATTTCAATTACATGTAGGTTATTCCTCTTGGTGGTAACCCACATGAATCTTAGGACTTCTACATTTTGTTTTGATCTTTTGTCTGATTCATCCCTTAACAAAAACAAAGTAGTTTGAAGTATTTGACTCTGATCTCATTAGTTTTGTCTTCCATTGATTCAATTCTACTCCTTTGCCCCTTCAATGTGCTATCTATTTCTGAAATCTTAGCATTAATCTTCTGGATTTCTATTTGATGTTTTTGTATATTTTATAATTTTTGTTTATTTTGTCAATTTGTTCTTGTATTGTTTTCCTAATTTTTTGACAGTTTTGTCTGTGTTTTCCTTAGTTTTTTCAATGTTTTCTTTGATCTGTCTCTTAATCCTTTGAAAATACCCCAAAATAATTCTTTTGAATTCCTTATCAGAGAGTTCCAATGCTGTTTCTTCCTCAAAGGTGTTTTTGGGTTTGTATCCTGGTCTCTTGTTTCCAGTACTTAATCCTACTTTTTTGTGTGGATTGTGATGGTTTATTGTCTCCAAGACCTTGTGGTATTGTTGTATCCATGTTTAATGTGTGAAAGAGAATGAGAGTGTGTGCACAGATATCTGTTAGCTGTTTGTAAGGGGCAGTTGAGGGTGAGTTGAGCTGGTATTGGTCACTGTCTATCATTGGTCCATTGGTGAAAAAGTGAGTGGTGGCCCTCACACAGTGGCTGGGCCTGCAAGAGGTACAGGTATGGTTGGGTTGTGTTTGAACAGTTACTTTCTTCCACTCAGACAAAAACAAAAACAAAAACAAACAAACAAACAAACAAAAAACACAACTAGAGAATAAAAAAACTCAAACCACATGAACAAACAGAAGCAATCACAAAAAATGCAATAATTGAGAGGAAAATTTTTCAAAATATCTTAAAAAAAGGATAATGAAAGATAATGAGAAAAAGGGGGGGGGGGCTTGAACAGACAGGGATGGGATTTCTGCCTGTCAATATCTGGAGAAGGTGAATAAGGCAAAAGAGAAAGAATAAAAGAATAACAAAGAAAAAAATGGGAAAATGGCAAAAGGAAATTCAAGGGATGGGAAGAACCAAAAGAAAGCGGGGTAGGAAGGGAACCAGGAAAAGTGAAGAAAAAGAGAGGAAAAGGGGGAGGGAGCAAGAAGCAGAGTTGGAAAAGAGAAAAAAGGAAAAATAAAAAGGAAGGAAGAAAGGAAGAAGATAAAAAGAATACTTTAAAAACTATGCAAAACAAAAGTGTGGAGGGTGGGCCACAGCACCCAGGTTCTGTCAGGGCACAGACAGGGATGGGATTTCTGCTCGTCAAGAAGGTGGGTGGAGGCAGGGGATGGCCATACCTTTGTTCACCAAGAGTGTGTAGGATATAAGATTAACAAAGGAAATATTGCATCTTTCCCGTCATCAGCCTCCAGTGTGGTCACCAGTGCTGTCCACAACTAGTGGAACCCGCTACTATGTTGCTGTCCAGGTAAGAATGGCACTTGCGTACACTCAACATGGTCACATCTACCATTTGCAAGTATTCAAAATGGCTGCACCCTCAGGACAGCCACTGGCAGTATACAGGTCTGTTTGTTTTCTTCACTGTTTTCCTTTCTGGTTGTCAGACACCAATGTACTCCTTGCTCATGCAGTCCTTAGTGGGCAGAGCCAATTCTTAGGTTGCTACTGGGAAATATTCAATATGGCTGTGCCATCAGAATAGTTGGCAGTCTAAAGCTCCATTTGTCTCCTTACTGTTTTCATTCAGCTTCTTTCACCACTTGATATTTAATCCATTCTTTATCCTTGCCTTCAAAGTTCAGGGTTCCAAGAACATCTTCTGCATCAGTTTCAATTGGTTTCTCATTGCTTTGTTGCAGAGGCTCTGTGTAGCTTGTTTGCCTATTCTACCATTTTGTCGGAACTCTCATTTATTAATTTTTAAAGAACATTTTCCACTAACCATAATTTTCCAAGAATAAGTAAATAATGAATCTTGTAAGGTATTGTGTGATAGGCGCTCTGGTGGCATAATGCCTAAGCATTTGACTGCTAACCAGAAGGCTGGCAGTTCAAATCTACCAGCCACTCCTCAGAAGGAAGATGGGGCAATCTACTTTCATAGTAATTCTGCCTCAGAAACCCAAGGAGGGGTCGCTATGAGTCAAAATCAACTTGATGGCAGTTAGTTGAGTTGTTGATTGTGTGATAGAACTATATTTCAAAAAAGAATTGAAGGTCTTTCCTTTTCTGAACAATTCCCTCCAAAGGCCATTAGAGGTGCCAAGCAATGTGAGGTTCCTCTCTTGAAGGGAAGAAAGACTAAAATCGACTAGAGAAAGAAGTATAATGCTGAGAGGTGGTGGATTATCTATGTGAGAACATGGAAAGGTGATCTCCTTTGAAGTATGGGGGTTATAGTAAAGTTAGGAGGATATGCGTATAGGACGGTGATCTGAAGGTATTTTCTGAGTCCTAGAAGAGGAGGAGAGCATTCCTATAGAGGGGTCACTCAGCTCAGAGTCAAAGCCTGAGTGGAGTGATCAGAATAGCAAATTCTGAGTCCTTCTAAGAGCTTTTCAGGGAAAATCAAGGGGCTCAAGTGGGATGAGGAAAGAGTTCATATAAATGGGAGACTTGTTCAGAAGGAGGGTGCAGTGATTGAGTGACTAAGAGAGTTACCAGCTCATGCTGTCAGACCTGAGCAGGGTTAGGAGTGCCTTTCTTGCAGGTGAGTTGCTTGGAACAGGATAAGGACAGTGTGGGAGCCTGAGAAGGAAAAGGAAGTCATCTGCCCATGAGGGCAATAGGATTGACTAGAATTGGATGCCAAAGCTCTCGTATTTTTCCAATGAAAGATATGGATAGAAGGCAAATTTCCAGTTTGGTATCCACAACTATAGAAATGAGAGAAGTCTTTTATGACTTATGATAGGCTCGACAGCAAATCATACAGCTCATTTATATCTAGTATACATACTTACTCTCTACCATTTACTTTCTTCCTTAAACAAGTACCTATTGATCACCTGCTATGTTTGGCACTTTGTATGTATTATTTCCTTTAATCATTACAACAAACATTTTGCAATTCCCATTTTAGACACAAAACTAAGATCTGGAGAGATTAAAACATGAACAAACTCTGTTATCAAAGAGATAATTTAGGAAGCTATAAGTCAATTCCCAGGGTGTCATTAGGAAGACATATTCAACTCTGCAATGCTTTTGATATTTGTTGTTTTTGATAGGTTTTGTTGAATCAATTCCAACTCATAATAACTCTACTACAACTGAATGAAACACTGCTTTGTCAAGTGCCATCCTTACAATACTTGCTATGCTTGAGCCTATAATTGTAGCCATTGTGTCAATCCATCTTATTGAGGGTCTTTCCCTTTTTCTCTGACCCTCCACTTCACCAAACATGAAATCTTTCTCCAGGGACTGGTCTCTTCTGACCACATGACCAAGTAGGTGAATTAAATCTGGCTATTTTTGCTTCTAAGAAACATTCTGGCTGGAATTCTTCCAGAATAGATTTGTTCTTTTTTGTGGCAGTCCATGGTATTTTTAGTATTCTTTGCTAACACCACAATTCAAAGGCATCAATTCTTTTTCAGTCTTCTTTATTTGTTGTCCAGCTTTCACATGCATATAAAATGATCGATAAAAAACATAGTTTGCAGATTCTACATTATTCTTTAGCGTTGCATAGTATTCCATTGTGTG
>NW_006921674.1:1427041-1447588 GCF_000298275.1 Orycteropus afer afer | reverse complement strand
AAAAAAAAAAAAAAAAACATAGTTTGGGTTAGGCTCACCTTAGCCTTCAAAGTGACATCGTTGCTCTTCAACACTTATTGGTCTAGTTGTGAGGATTTTCATTTTCTTTGTGTTGAGATGTAATCCATACTGAAAACTGTAGTCTTTGATCTTCATCGGTAAGTGCTTCAAGTCCTTTTCACTTTCAGCAAGCAAGGTTGTGTCATCTGCAGATTGCAGGATTTTAATAAATCTTTTTGTAATTCTGATGCTATGATCTTTTTCATATAGTCCAGGTTCTCAAGTTATTTTCTCAGCATATAGATTGAATAATATGAGCTCTGGTGGCATAGTGCCTAAGGCATTCGATTGCTAACCAGAAGGCTGTCAGTTAAAACCCACCAGCCACTCCTCAGAAGGAAGATGGGGCAATCTACTTCCATAGTGATTCTGCCTCAGAAACCCAAGGAGGGGTTGCTATGAGTCAGATCCGACTTGACGGCAGTGAGTTTGGTTTGGTTTTGTATAGATTGAATAAGTATGGTGAAAGGATACAACCCTGATGCACACCATTCTTGATTTTAAACCATGCAGTATTCCCTTGTTCTGCTTGAATGACAGCCTCTTGGTCTATGTACAGGTTCTTTGCAAGCACAATTAAGTGTTCTACAATTCTCATTCTTCCCAGTGTTACCTATAATTTGTTATGATCCACATAGTCAAATGTCTTTGCATAATACAGGTAAACTTTTTTCTCTTTTATTTGATATTCTTTGCTTTCAGCTAAGATCCATCTAACATCAGCAGTGATAGCCCTCATTCCACGTCCTCTTCTGAAGTCAGCTTACATTTCTGGAGGTTCCCTGTCAATATACTGTTGCAAGTGTTTTTCAATTATCTTCAGCAAAATTTTACTTGTGTATGATAATGAAATTGTTCAATAATTCCAAATTCTGTTGGGTCACCTTTCTTTGGAATGAGCACAAATTTGGATCTTTTCCTATTGGTTGGCCAGGCAGTTGTCTTCCAAATTTCCTGGCATAGATAAGTAAGCACTTCCAGCCATCTGTTGAAACATCTCAATTGAAAATACATCAATTCCTGGACCCTTTTCCAGATAGTGTTTCACTGCTACTCATAAGGTTTTCATTGGCCAATTCTTTCAGAAGTTGTGGCCCCATTCATTCTTCCCAGTCTGTTTTAGTCTTGAAACTGCTGAAATTTGTCCACCATGAGTGCCCCTGTTGGTCTTCAAAATACTGCTGGCATAGCTTTCAGCCTGACAGCAACATGCAAGCCACCACAGTATGAAAAACTTGACAGACAAGTGGTGGTTTTCATATTATATACATTTTTTTTTAAGCAGTAGTTTTTCTTCAAAAGAAGTATTTGGTCATCATTGTTACTTCATGTTTTTGAGGTGATTTTCAAATCATATTGACCCCATGTGACAAATAAGAACAGCCACATAGAGTTTACTTGGCTGTAATCTTTGTAGAAGCAGATTGCCATAATTTTTTTTTTTTTTTTTTTTTTCACCCATGGAGCTGCTGTGTGGGTTTGGACAGCCAACTTTTTCCTGTTGAAGTCCATAGATTCTCAATCCTGGTTGCATATTACTCACTGCAGTCAAATCAGATCCGACTCATAGAGATTCCTCCTTGTGTTTCCAAGGTGGTATCACTACAGAAGTAGATAGCCCAACTTTCCTTACAAGGAGTGGTTGGTGGATCTAGTGTAATAGTACCACACTTGGAAGTCAGTTTTAATAAATGATGTTTAATTTATCAAATGTTTGATTTATGATTCTTGAGGATTTTTTATGCAACTCCTAAACATGTTGGGGTTTTTCCTTGGGGGTGGCTCTGTATTAAGGTTGGGGCCTGCGGTAGGCAGGCCTGGGCCTTGGAGGCTGCTTATCACTTGGATGTGACTAAAAAAAAACCTCACTGCCCTTGAGTCGAACCCAACTCAGCAACTCCTCCTTGGGTTTCCAAAGCAGTATCACTATGAAAGTAGGTTTCTCAACCTTCCTTCCAAGGAGTGGCTATTGGGTTTGAATGCCAGCCTTTTGGTTAGCAGTCAAATGGCTCTGTATTAAGGGTGGGGCATGATGTAGCGGGGCTGGGCCTCAGAAGCTGCTTTTCACTTTTTTGTGGCTCTATTTTAAGGTCATTGCCCAAGGTAGGCAGGTGCAGAGGGGTTAGGAACAACTAAGGGAGATGTACTTGTCTGTCAGTTTGTCATTCTGTGGTGGTTTACATGTTGCCATGAGGCTGGAGCCTATGCCACCATGTTCCAAAATACCACCAGGATTACCCATGGTGGGCAGGTTTCAGCAGAGCTTCCAGGCTAAGGCAGAGTTGGAAGAAGGAAAAGGCTATCCATTTCTCAGACAATTGGCCAGTGAAAACCTTATGAATAGCAGTGAAACACTGTCTGATATATTACTGGGAAACTTTATGAATAGCCTTGAAACATTGTCTTATATAGGGCTGGAAGATGAACCCATTAGGTCAGAAGGCACTCAAAATTTGGGGAAAAGATGATTCTTCAGAATAGAGGCAACCTTAACAATATGGGTAGAGTAAAGCTTTTGGGACCTCCGTTGGCTGATGTGGCATGACTCAAAATGATTAGAAACATATGCAAACATCCATTGGAACATGGTATGTATGAAGTATGAATCTAGGAAAACTGGAAGTTGTAAAACATGAAATGGAATGCATAAAGATTGATGTCCTAGGCATTAGTGAGCTGAAATGGACTGGTTTTGGCCATTTTGAATCAGACAATCATATGATCTACTGTGCCAGGAATGACAAATTAAAAAGGAATCTTGTGGCGTTCATTATCACAAAGAGTGTTTCAAGATCTGCCCTGAAGTACAATGCTCTCAGTGATAGGATAATGATATCCATGCACCTACAAGGAAGACCAGTTAATATTACTATTATTCAAATTGACACACCAACCACCAAAGCCAAAAATGAGGAAATTAAAGATTTCTATCAACTTCTGCAGTCTGAAATTCATCAAACGTGCAATAAAGATGTGTTTCTTTTCATTGGTGACTGGAATGCAAAAGTTGGAAACAAAGAAGAGTTACTGGTAGTTGGAAAATATGGCCTTGGAGATAGAAGTAACACTGGAGATCACATGATAGAATTTTGCAAGACCCACAAAGTATTCATTGCAAATACCTTTTTTCAAGAACATAAATGACAACTCTACATGTGGACTTCACCAGATGAAATACACAGGAATCAGATTGAGTACATCTGTGGCAAGAGGTAATGGAGAAATTCAAGATCTTTGGCCAAAACAAGGCCAGGAGCTGACTGTGGAACAGACCATCAACTACTCATATTCACACACATTCAAGTTGAAGTTGAAAACAATTTAAACAAGTCCACAAGAGCCAAACTATGCCCTTGATACTATCCCTCCTGAATTTAGAGACCATTTAAAGAATAGATTTGATGCATTGAACACCAGTGACCGAAAACCAGAGGCACTGTGGGATATCATCAAGAACATCATCCATGAAGAAAGCAAAAGGTCATTAAAAAGGTAAGAAAGGAAGAAAAGACAAAAAATGGATGTCATAAGAGACTGAAACTTGCCCTTGAGCAGAGAGTAACTAAAGCAAATGAAAGAAGTTACAAGATAAAAGAGCTGAACAGAAGTTTTCAAACAACAGTTCAATAAGACAAAGCCAATTACTATATTGAAATGTGCAAAGACCTGGAGTTTGAAAACCAAAAGGAAGAACATGTTTGGCATTTCTCAAGCTGAAAGAACTGATGAAAAATTTAAGGCTAGAGTTGCAAAATTGAAAGATTCTATGTGCAAATTATTGAATGATTCAGGAAGCATCAAAAGAAGATGGAAGGAATATACAGAGTCACTGTACCACAAAGAATTGGTCAGTGTTCATCCATTTCAGGAGGTGGCATATGATCAAGAACCAATGATATTGCAGGAAGAAGTCAAAAGTGCACTGAAGGAATTGGTGAAGAACAAGGCTCCAGGAATTGATGGAATACCCATTGAGATGTATCAACAAAAGGATGCCCCCCTGGAGGCACTCACTCAGTTATGCCAGGAGATTTGGAAGACAGCTACCTGGCCAACTGACTGGAAGAGATCCATATTTGTACCCATTCCAAAGAAAGGTGATCCCACAGAATGTGGAAATTATGGAACAATATCATTAATATCACATGCAAGTAATTCATTGAAGGTAATTCAAAAACAGTTGCAGCAGTATATTGACAGGAAAAAAAAAAAAAAAACTCACTGCCTTCGAGTCAGACAGAGAGCTTCCAAAAATGCAAGCTAGATTTAGAAAAAGACATGGAATAAGGGATATCATTGCTGATGTCAATTGAATCTTAGCTGAAAGTAAAGAATATCAGAAAGATGTTTACTTGTGTTTTATTGACTATGCAAAAGCATTCGATTGTGTGGATCATAAGAAATTGTGGATAGCATTGAGAAGAATGGGAACTCCAGAACACTTAATTGTACTCATGAAGAACCTCTACATAGATCAGGATACTACATGATTCAAAATCAAGAAGGGTGTGTGTCAAGGTTGTATCCTTTCACCATATGGACTCAATTTGTATGCTGAGCAAATAATCTAAGAAGCTGGATTATATGAAGAAGAATGTGGCATCAGGATTAGAGGAGGATTCATTGTTAATGAGTCTATATATGCAGATGACATGACTTTGCTTGCTGAATGTGAGGATGACTTGAAACACTGACTGAGGAAGATTAAAGACTATAGTCTGCAGTATGAATTACACCTCAATATAAAGAAAACAAAAATCCTCATTACTGACCTAATAAACAGCTTCACAGTGGGTGGAGAAAAGATTGAAGTTGTCAAGGATTTCATATTACTTGGTTCTACAATCAACACCAACGGAAGCAATAGTCAAAACATCAGAAGATGTATTGCATTGGGCAAATCTGCTGCAAAAGACCTTTTTCAAGTGCTGAAGAGGATAGATGTCTCCTTGAAGACTAAGGTGCACCTAACCCATGTCATAGTATTTTCAATCCCCTCTTATGCATATGAGAGCTGGCCAATGAATAAGGAAGACCTAAGAAGAGTTGATCCTTTTGAGTTCTGGTATTGGAGAAGAATGTTAAGAGTACCGTGGTCTGCTAAAAGGAGTAATAAATCTGTCTTGGTGGAAGTGCAGCTGGAATGTTCCTTGGAAGCGAGAATGGCCAGACTTCATCTCACCCACTTTGGTCATGTTGTCAGAAGGAACTATTGCCTGGGGAGGGGTATCATGCTTGATAAAGTGGAGGGCCCATGAAGAAGGGAAAGGCCCTCCAGGAGATGGATAGACACAGTGGCTGCATATCGGCTATGATGGACTCAGGTATAGCAAGGATGGTGAGGTTGGCCAAGACCGGGCAGTGTTTTGTTCTGCTGTGCATAGGGTCACTGTGAGTCGGAGATGACTCAACGAGACCTAACAACAACAACAAGGGTATTGGTTAAAATAAAACACCCTGACACCCCTTAAAGAGTATGTATGTTGTGTGTGTGTGTGTTTTAGAGGCTAGAAATAAAAGGTATCATTAAAAGTGTAATAACATAGCGTGTAGTGAAATAAGATTAACAAATAAATTGAACTGCTCTTCTGGTAAATGAATTATAAGAAAACTTATATTCACATTAGCATGGGGTGCACTTTACCTTGTTTTTGAAAGCTTTGAGTACTTAAAAGAGTTTACTGTTATGCCAAATAATTTAAATGTAGAGTTATGTGCCGCAAAATGTCTGTTCAAGCATATATATGTATCCACAGACTCAACCCCATAAAGTCTAATACAGTCATGTGTCACTTAATGTCCATGATACATTCTGTGAAATAGGACCTTATGTGATTTGAGCATTGTGCAAATACCTAGTTTATCTAAGGCTTCAACAAATTCTTCTGCTTTGCATCAGCACATGCAGACTTACCACTAAGTTTCACATCAAGCGGAAAAAAAAAAGATGTTTGAAGTACTTGAACCACCCAGAGCTAGCACTGATCTCTATATTGTAGTCTGGTCCTGCTTTTTCTTTGATGTTGTTGTTGTTGTTATTTGCCATCGAGTCGGCCCCAACTCATAGCGACCCCTCCTTGGGTTTCCGAGGCAGTATCACTACGGAAGTAGAAATGCCCAACCTTCCTTCCGAGGAGTGGCTGGTGGGTTTGAACCACCAGCCTTCTGGTTAGCAGTCAAGTGCCTTAGGCACTATGCTACCAGAGCTCCTGCTTTTTCTTTAAGCATCTCAAAAAAGGTTTCATGCTAGCAGTGATTGTCAACATGCTGAGAAGGATTTGCTTTTGTGTTTGGTCCTCAATCCACATAGTTAGCAATTTCTGCATATCTGATATAGGTCCCACTCACATTTTAGTTTACTTTGTAGCTTTCAGAGGAGCTAATCCCTTTAATAGCTTGGAGAATTTCTCTTTGTTTTTAAGGTTAAGTTCACTATATTCTGTTCTCCAATCATAATTCTTAATTCTATTATACGTTTACAGGACAACAAATGTGTATGTGGCTAGACATTGCTCAAATGGACAGTATGCAGCACATAACCGTATATTAAAGTTCAAACTACCATGTTTATTGCAATGGTTTATAATAACAAATGGGTGATACTTTGTGACACACATCAAAACATTATTATTATCATTACAGTATTATGTTAAAGATGTTTTAGCATATCTGGAATTTTTTATGCATAGAAATGTACACTGTATACTAAAACAAACAAACTGATGTTAGATATGAACTGTATCTAACTTTCTAACTTAGATACAAATTTAACTTAAAAATAGACTTAGGAATGGAACTTGTTAGCCATCCAGGGACTGCCTATATATAATATGGTGTTCGTACAACACCCAAATCACAAAATATCCTATTTCACAGAATGTATAATGGATGTTAAATGACACATGATTGTAGTTGTTTGTTATGTTTCCTAAACAAAAGTTAAATAATATTGGATAAATAAATGCAATAAAAAGAACCTGGCTTTTATATTAAATAATCATAGTATTGAATGAGATAAAAATACTTCACAAAAAGAGCTATATTATTGAAATTTTTTACCATAATCTTAGGAAAAATATTTTTAAAAGTTTAAGAAAATGTCACTTAGAAATTTGAATGACAAAAATTGCTCTCCTATTTTTTGATGAGCTTGTGATTTTCCAAACATTGACTTATACTGTTGTTATATTCCCTAATTAATCATTTTCCTACAACATGATAAAAAATTATACATAATTCCAAATATGTTAGAGGATTAAAAGCTTTGGTTTTAGAACCAGATAAGGTTCGGTTTTCACTGTGGTTCTACCATTTGGATATATGTGCCTTTGAAAATATATTTGATGTTTCTGATTCCAGTGTTTTCATCAATAGGATTATTGTGAAGATTAAATTAGACACCACATGTAAAGTGTCTAAAATGCTGCCTAAAACATAGCAGCCTGAAAGAAATATTGCACTATTATTATTGAACTAATTTAAGGCACCAATAATGAAATTGAGGTAGAAGAAAAGACTCTATTTAGAACACTTTCCAGAGAAGTCCAGTCTTAGAATCTATCAAGATTTGTGTGACATATTTATGTTGAGCATTTAATAGGTAAAAGTATCTAGTTTTGCTGAAATGAATATTGAATCTTCTTAAAACTGGGGTAGAACACACAGTAAGACATTTAGAATGCTCTAATTTACAGAGTCAAGAAATGAAACAAACAGATCAAGCTCTTCTAGTTAGTGGTCATAGAAATTCTGGAGGCATATTCTATACAACTCGTATTTTATTGAGTTTTTTTAAGTGTGTTTTATGGACATATAATTTATGTACAGTGAAATACACAAAACTAAAGTGACATGGGTCAATGCATTTTTTTTCAGAGTTCTCTCCCCTCTCCTTCCACCTCTGGCAACCAACAAAGAAAGTTTCCCTCCCTATATAAACCTTTCCTTAACCCTCCACAACAAAGAACTAATACTATATTTGTCCTTCTGTGATTGACTTACATCACTCTGTTCATCCATATTACGTGATGTTTTGCAGACTTTACATTATTCTTTAGTGCTGCATAGCATTCCATTATGTGTATGTACCATAGTTTGGTCATCCATTCTTCCACTATAAATTTTAGAAATAAGTCCCTTGCCAGATATGTAATTATCAGCAAATATAAATTTGTTGCTGTCATTTTTTAATGGTGCTTTTTAGTAATGTCAATTTCTTTGTTCCATATAATTTTTTATGCTGAGCTCGTTCTGTTTATGAATTGTGTTATCACTTTCTTCATTGCTATTGTTTTAGTATTTGCTAAATATTTATGCTGATCCTTTTTTAATGTAATGGTTTATCATTTTTCTTTGAGGTTACCCTGTGATATATAGTTTTCCTCCCAAGTTTATCACAGTCCATTCGATCTTGTAGTTGTCTTGATTTCCTTACCATCTAGAAGTTCTGTAATGGCACAGTTTTTCCCTCTTTTAGGTTTGTCCTCATTTGTCAATTGATGTCTCTGGTTCCCTGTTTACAATCTTGCAGGCTTATTTACTTTGGATACTACCATAGCTGGGTTGGTTTCTGGGTTATATTATCATGTGTGTTAATGATCAGTTGTTGTTGGGTGTTGCTGCTTCTTTGTCCAGAGGGCTCCCTTTGTTGTTGTTATGTGCCGTAGAGTCAGACCCGACTCATAGCGACCCCTCCTTGGGTTTCCGAGGCAGTATCACTACGGAAGTAGATTGCCCCATCTTCCTTCTGAGGAGTGGCTGGTGGGTTTGAACTGCCAGCTTTCTGGTTAGCAGTCAAGTGCCTTAAAGGTTGGTCTAGTTTTAACAAATTCCCTTAATTTCTTCTTCTCTGGAAATGTCCTAATTTCACCATCATATTTGTGGGCATTTTTTCTGGGTACATAATTCTTGGTTGGAAATTTTTCTCTTTCAGGGTTTTATATATACCATCCCATTGTCTTCTCATCTGCATGGTTTCTGCTGAGAAATCTGAGCTTATTCTTATTGGTTGCTCCTTGTAGATAACTTTTCGTTTTTCCTATGCTGCTCTCATGATTCTTTCTTTGTCTTTGGTTTTGGTAAGTTTGATGATGATATGTCTTGGTGATTTTCTTTTGGGGTCTATCCTGTTTGGGGTTCATTGGATTTCCTAAATGGATATATTCTCTTCTTTCATCATACCAGGAAAATTCTCTTGCAACAAATCTTTGACAATTTTCTCTGTGGTTTTATTTTTCTCTTCCTGTTCCAGAATTCTGATTACACGTAGGTTATTCCTTTTGCTGGTGTCTCACATAAACCTTAGGCTTTCTTCATTTTGTTTTCATCTTTTTTCTGATTGATTCCTTTCCAAAGAAGTGTTCAGGTATTTGCCTTCAATCTCACTGATTCTGTCTTCCAGTGATTCAATTCTGCTCCCCTGCCCATTCAATGTCTTATCTTTTTCTGAAAATTTATTATTAATGTTCTAGATTTCTGTGTGTAGATTTTGTGTCATTTCTAATTTTTCATTTATTTTGTCATTTTGTTCTTGTACTGTCTTTCAAAATTGTTCTAGGGTTTTCTCTGTTTTCCTTGATCTGTCTCTCAATTCATTGAAGATTGTTGTCGTTGTTGTTAGGTGCCATCAAATGAAGATACCTAAATATAATTCTTTTGAATTCCTTATCAGGGAGTTCCAATGCTGTGTCTTCCTCAGGGATGTGTTTTGGGTCTGTTGCTGGTCGCTTGTTTCTCCTGCTTTATCTTGCTTCTTTGTGTGGACTGTGATATCCTGTTTTCTCCAAGGCATCGTAACATTTTTATGTTTATATTTAATTGGCGATTGTATGTTGGAGTGACTTGCCCACGATTTTTTTTTCTTTGTTTGTTTGTATGTTATCTACACAAGCAGGGTACTGTGCTCCTCTCTTGGCTAGTTGACGGCACTTATAAGTGACAGCACTCATGTCCTGTCTCCTTTCCTGTTGTCAGCCTCTCTTATGTGCCTTCCAACCTTGGCAAACAGAGCCTATTCTTACTTAGGTCCCTGGAATCTGAATAAGAATGCTATCATTTTAAAATCCAAAATTGTTGCCACTTGTAAAGATTCAAAATGGCTGCACCCTTAGTCACTTTAAATATCCAAAATGGCTGCTGCATGTAAGCAATCAAAATGGCTGCACCCTCTGGAAAGCAGAAAGCCAACAGCTCAGATTGTCTCCCTCCTTGCTGTTTCTCTTCCTAGTCATAGGCTACCAGTGCAGTTGTCCCTGAAGCCTTTGGTGACCAGAGTTGATCTTTAGGTCAATTCTCAAGTCCAAACACCATTTAGAAATATTCTGGCCTTTGGTCCCTTCAGAGTAGCTGACAGTCCGCAGCTCTGTCCATCTCTGTACTCACTATTTTCATGCAGCTTTTTCCACTGGTTGGTGCTTAGTCCACTTCTGTATAGTTCCTTTCAAAGCCCAGGGCTCCAGGATTATCTTCTGTATCTCTGTCAATTGGTTTTTCTTTTCTTTGTTGAAGAGGGTCTGTGTTGCTTGTCTGCTTATTCCTCCATCTTACTAGAAGTCTCCTTATTTTATTGAATTTTTAGAGAACTAAAGAAATAAGTGGCATTACAGGCACACAATTAGAAAGTAGTTCATAACCTACAAAGTTTGAAAAATCGCTCTTTTGTATATAAATCAAGGAAACTTCTGTGGCCTTTGGGGAACTAAGCTTCCATAATTCTCACAAAATTCATCATATTCCCATTGCTGGATATTATTTGAAACACTACAATGTTTACACTAACACTTAACTTTGATTTTAAAAAAATCTAGTCAGTTACTTCTAATTTTGATTTTACATGTTGCCAGGATAACTTGGTGAAAATTTTGTTTTGTTTCCTTTTCAAGCATTGCACTAGATGTTCACAAGATGATGAACCAAACAAATATGATCCTTTCCCTCGTGGGTATATAGAGTCTAATAGGAAAAGGAAACATATTTGAGAAAAAATAAAAGAGAGAGAGAGAGAGAAAGAAAACACTCAGGTTGATAAAAACAAATGTGGTTGACCTACATCTATTATTTAGTTGTTTGAATTCACCTTGACCTCTATCTTTGTCATGTGGATGGAAAAAAAAAAACTTCATTTAGGACCTGCACAAGAACAAGATATTCAAATTTATCTGAAAGTCTGACAAAAAAGATTCTGTGTGTTATGGATTCAATTGAATTCAGTCAATCAGCTGATACCCTGATTTTGACTTTTAGCCTCCTGAACCGTAAGACAACTCATTTTTGTTCTTTAAAGCAACCCATTTTGTGGTATTTTGCTATAGCAGCTGGGAAACTAGGACCCTGAGAAATCATATTCTAGAAATAAAGAACTCATGATTGAAAAGCTCATTCAAAGTCCTGAAAATACAACCATTGTCCTGTCTGTAGCTTAGTGTTCACTTATGTAAGTGCTGTGGTACAGATGCACATGATTGAGACAGAGTATGTCCAGCCAGTTTTGATAAATAGATGCTGTGAACCAGCATTCTTGTGAACCTACCAGTGATTCAATTAATTAAGAAATTTCTCATCCATAAGTATTCAGGAAAGTGCTGGGGGGGGGGGAAAGCAGGAACTGTTCTAGTTTCCTAGGGCTGCCATAACAAAATTCCACAAAATGGGTGGCTTTAAGAAACAGAAATTATTGTCTCACAGTTGTGCATGCTAGAAGTTCAAATTCAGAGTATTAGCAGTATCATGTTCTCCTGTCATCTCTAGAGGAAGATCTTTCTTTGTCTTGTTCAGCTTCTGGTAGCTTATAGATGCATCTTCACATGTCATGTGTCTTCCCTCTGTGTGACTCTTTCTCCTTTTATAAGATGCCACTCAGAAGGGATTATGTCTCATCCTATTCTAGTATGACTTCCTAGTATGACTTCCACATCTTTAAAGAAAAACTCTAGCAATGTCACACTTACAGGTGCAGAAGTAGGAACTTCAATATATCTTTTTGGGGAGCATAATTCAATCCATAGCAGGGACTAACCAGATTGTGTTAGAAAAAATTATGGGACAGATAACTTCCTAAATTCAGTTTAGAAGTTTAATGCCAAAGTAGGCAGTGAAAGTGGAGAACTACAACTTTTAATAGCAAAATAATGTCCCTTTGAATGGATCTTACAAGGACATTGTTTTCAATCCTGATGGTGGAAACTTTGCCAAATCAGAGATTTTGTAATTATGGTTCAGAACTTAATTAAGTCAACCTTAAAGAACTTTAAACTTCAAGAATCACACTGCTTACCTCAGAAAACCCAATTTCTTTTTTTCTCAACAACGATTTAATCTTTGGAAATACATTTATGCAAAAATGGAACTTAAAATCTTCTTCACTTTAATGAAAGAAATTCTAAAACAAACGTGTCTTGCTTAAAAAATGTATGTGAACATCTGAGTTTAAAATCATAACTTATTTTATATTAGTATCACATTTAATCATATTTCACAAAGAACATTTTTCTAACCAAAGCTTTTAACATGGGATTAAATCATGGCTAAGGCACTTGACTGCTAACCAGAAGCCTGGCGATTCAAACCCCCCAGCCTTTCCTTGGAAGGAAGGTTGGGCAATCTACTTTGATAGTGATACTGCCTTGGAAACCCAAGGAGGGGTCGCTATGAGTTGAGTCTGACTTGACGGCACATAACAACAAAAACAACAACAACATATATATTACACAAAATCAAAGTCAATCTCTATAAGACCCTTCACAAGAACTTCCATAAGGGTTAAATACACCCACAGAAGTGGTTCTTCTTGTTATTGTTAGTTGCAGTAGAGTCAGTTCTGACTCATAGTGACTCCGTGTACAGCAGAATGGAATCCTGTTTTGTTCTGCACCAACCTCACAATCTTTGCTATGCTTGAGCCCATCGTTGCAGCTTCTGTGTCAATCCATCTTGTTGAGGGTCTTCACCTTTTTTTGTTCACCCGCTACTTTACTAAGCATGATATCCTTCTCCAGGGACTTGTGCCTTTTGATAACGTGACCAAATTAGGAGAGATGAAGTCTAGTCTTCTTGCTTCTAAGGAGCATTCTGGTCATACTTCTTCCAAGACAAATTTGTTCTTTCTTTCTGGCAGTCCATGGTATGTTGAATATTTTTCACCAACACAATTCTATTCAAAAAACAAACTCACTGCTGTTCAGTCAATTCTGATTCATTGTGACCCCCATTGGGTTTCCAAAGCTATAAATCTTTACCAAAGCAGACTTTTCCATCTTTCTTCTGTGGAATAGCTGGTAAGTTTGAAACCACCTTTTGGTTAGTAGCCAAATACCTTAACCACTATACCACCAGAGCTCCTTAACACCACAATAAATAATCAGAATCACAGCTGTAGCTTTTGAAAAGCACAAATGCCAGCTCTGCTTACAGACCTTCTGTATGATAATCTCTAAAAGCGTTTTAAAACTATTGTTTAGAAAACTTTAAAAATGTTTCAAGAGTGTGTTCTGCTGACCTACATCTCCTAGAAGCTTCTTAGAAATTCAGAATCTTAGGCTTTAATATATTTATTGATGGGAATCTTCATTTAAGCAAGGACCTTGATGGGTTAACAGCATAAGAAAGACTGAGAAACACTGTGCTATAAAAGACTGCTGCACAGACAGGGAAAAACTACTCACCAAGGTAGGATGGACTTAGCTACCAGGACTGTCAAGGCAGCATTTCCACAGATGTTTCCTAGGTGTTGGGTTTGTTTGTTTTTTCCTTGCATAATAAAATGCATTCTTTGGAGAAAAAAAATGAGTGATGCATTTTTGATGCATAAAAATACATTTAAAAAAGATGAAGAAGAATTAAAGAATATTGTTGTTGTGTTCTGTGGGGTCAATCCCAGTTTATAATGATCCTATATGACGGAGTAGTATCTCTGGTACCGTAGTGTCTAAAGCACTTGACTGCTAACCAGAAGGCTGGCAGTTCAAACCCACCAGCCACTCCTCAGAAGAAAGATGGGGCAATCTACTTCCATGTGATACTGCCTTGGAAACCCAAGGAGGGGTCACTATGAGTCGAGTCCGACTAGACAGCACATAACAGCAACAACAACATATGATGGAGTAAAACTTCCCCATTGGGTTTCCTAGACAGAAAGCTCTGTGGAAGTAGATCCTCACATCTTTTCTTCCATGGTGCTAGTGGGTTTAAACCCCCGTCCTTTTGGTTAGTAACTGAGCTATTAATCACTGTACCACCAGGCTCCTTATGTAGAGAAAAATCATGGGAAATTCACATTAGTACCTGACCTTCAATTTAAAAATTCAAGAATCTTAAATAAGGAATTACTTGGAGAGAAGGAATCGAAGGGAGCAACCCAGTAGACCAGGAATTTCAGTGACTCACATACCAATTTACTTTGACTTGGGGATAGCTATCTCTCCCAGCTTCTCCATGTACAAATTCAGGTGATAGGACTGTTACAAACTCTTAACAGGTATATATATAAAAAATTAGAAAACTGACACCTTGGTTATTACATTAATAACAGGTAGAAATATTATTTATGAGTTCAAATATTTTCCTTAGGGAAGTTTCAATGCTTTTTGTTTAGCCTCTTTTCCTATTGTGTGTGTGTGTATGCACACTTACGTTTGTGTGCTTTTGTGTGTGACAGAGAAGTAGGTAGGTAGGTAGATAGAAAAATAGGAGACCTGATGGTGCAACAGCTAAATGCTTGGATGTTATCCTAAAGATTGGTGGTTCAAAACTATCCATAGGCTTTGAGAAGAAAGATCTGGCATTGTGCACCCGTAAAGATTGGTCTAGATTCATAGGGACCCTAAGTACTGCAGAATGAAACACTGTCATCCTCACAGTCATTGCTATGTGTGGATCCATTATTGCAGCCTTGAAAACCCAATGGGACAGTTCTACTCTGCTACATGAGGTTGTTATTAGTCAAAATTGACTTGTTAGCAGCTAACAACAACAACATTTATCATTGTTTCTGTTTCTCTAGAGACAGAGTGTGAAAGATTGATTGATTTACTTCAGGGACCTGGCTCTGGAGATTCTTGCAATCTTGAGTCTCAAACTCCAGTCAGGTGACTGAGCTTGAGAGAATTCTGTTCTAGCAAAGTGTCTATTAATAGCCTGGAGACATAATATACCGTCATGAAACTCATTTTTTGCTCTTAAGGTCTATATCTGATTAGCTGAATTCCATCCACATTATGGAAGTTAATCTACTTTGCATAAGGCCAGCTATTTCAGTAGCAAGTAACTACTTCATACCAGTGTCTACACTAATGGTTGACCAAGAAACTGGTTATCATTGTCTAACCAAGCTGACATAAAATTAATCATTACAATGTAAATGAATAGTCACTAACCGATTTGACAGATTCAAAATCAGTTTCAATATTTACTTATTATTATGGTTATACAGTAGTGTGAAGTGTTTTTTTTATAAAATTATTATTTTAATTTCTAATTTGACTTAAATTTAACTTAAAAAAAAAACACCTCTGAAAAACTTAGAATAATTTTTTTTCCAGGTTAGCATGGCTAGCCTTCAATGTTCAGCTTTAGTTTTAATTCCTGAAAATTTCAATGTTTTTGAAACAGTAAGATAAACCAAAGCCGATTTCTATTGTGATACCAGATTTTTATGTTTTATAGCTATGAATAAATGTGCTGAGGTTATTCAGCCTCAGCTTCTGAAGATCAAAGCCTTCAATGTTAATAAATTAATATTCAGAACTTCCTTCTTCCCCATAGTTTGTCTCAGACTCAGGCAGCAACATTATTTTCTCTAGTATTATTCCAAATTTATAGAGTAATTTCTATTGTAAACATTAAAAATTAAATTAATGTAAGAAGTAACACTAAATGACATCTGATGTATTACTGCAACACAGTTTAGTGTGGATTTTTAATTTTGAAAATATTGTAGGATTCAGTTGTTGGAGAAATCAAAATAATCTATTGTAGAAAAGAACTTATGTCAAGATATTGTCTGCTTTTGAGATTACTTTTGTCAGAAACTGTAATTGAAAATAATTTGTGTGTTGATCTAATTAAACTATGAATAAATGATGCAAGAAATTGTGAAGAATTCTGGGTAGAGCCTTGGGCCTTTTTTGATGGATATTACTGATGGTACAAAGCACATTGTTCTGACTTGTTATTTTATGCACTGGATAGTGAAGAGAGAATTGAAAAATCATTTTTGCAGTACTATAAGTTACATGTTTAGACTCCCAAACAGCCTGCTAGTGATGCAAAATAAGAAAGTGTTTAAGATGTGATTATAAGAAAAAAAATAAACCAACAGGATTTTTTTAGGTACCTGATAAAGTACCAATGGACCTAGTACTGTATCCTCATTAAATATGTTTCCCTGGCTTCCGACACTGTGTGTCTCAGGGATCTCTACTTGTGTCTACCTGCAACCTCATCCCAGTCTTCTCTCTGAGACTAATGGTTCCTGCACTGGACGGAAATAAGACAACTCTGCTTCAGAAACCAGCTGTCTTGACATCAAGCCTTATTTTTCTATGATTTGTTTAGAACAAACATATTTTTAAAGTAAATTTCAATACATGTGACAAGCAGAAGTGTATTTGGGAGGACAATAGGACCCACTTTTTTAATCAGAACTGTTTCAGAAACTCTTGAATTCTTGGTCATTATAGCTGTGTCCCTATTACTGTCTTTCTCTTTCTAGCCCTTCCCAGACTTATTCTGCCCTTACTTTATTTCTGCTTTTCCTTCCTAATCTTACATAGATTAAATATCAATCACTGAACAAATACAAATTGTAGATACACTATTTATCTGCCACAAGTCTTGGCATATTGGTAACTTACCATAAAGCTGGTAAACTTCTACTTTTATTTTTTCCAAGACTCTGTTAAACACTTCTGCTTCTCATAGCATTCACATACACTCCTATTAACACTTACCTCAATTTAATTATCTGTTCCCAGTCATCAAGATGCAAACATTATGTCTACTCGCATATTCTAGCTTATGCTTAACCCTGTACCTTCCAATAATGAGAGGTTTTGAATAAATATTTGTAATAAATAAATAAATAATAAAACTCTTCAGTGACAAGTCTGGTTTCATATTCATCTTTGTTTTCCCAAGATTAACTATATAGTTTTCTCAGTAAATTTTGAATAAATACTTAAATTAGTTAATTAATTAGATAGTTAATTAATGCATTCTAACCAATTATTTTAAAACCAAGAATCTCTGGTGTTTTGTTTCTTTTTTTTAACTCTTTGCTCAGACTGAGTTTCTTCATCTTTTATATAAACTCTTTCTTATTTCTGCTATAATACTCATGTAGCAGGTTGTCATATCTCTTCTAACTTCATCAGGGAGAAGGAGAATCACCATCAGCAGTACTGTCTCAAGGCTGATTCTTCTGTAGGTGGATGCCAGGCGTGCTCCTCTCTCCAAACTTTTTACAAATTCTGACACAAATCCCCCCCATGACACTCTACTTTTTAATCGGGTTCAATAATTTTTTGCAATGTCCACATGAATTCACAGACAGTATTCGTGTCTATGGGGTTTACTAAGGAAGTAACAGATTACAATTCAGGATTAAGAAATATTCAGGATACAAACTCGAAAGAACCAAACTCACTGCCACAGACTCGATTCTTACTCAGTGACCCCCCAGTGGGTTTCTAAGGCAGTAAATCTTTACAAAAGTAGATTGCCCAGTCTTCCTTCCATGGAGTGGCTGGTGGGTTTGAACTGCCAGCCTTCTGGTTATCAGTCAAATGCTTTAGGCACTATTCTCAGCTGTGCTTGCAGGCAGGCTTCTCTCTGGCCTTTGGCTCCTTGGTGTAGACTCTGCACCACTCAGGCAAGTATTAAAAAAAACTCTAGTCCCACTGATAAGTTCCTAGAAGCACCCCACTCTGCCAGTAAGCCTTGGCCTGAAGGTACTTAACTCTGTCTTTCGTATGTCAGTACACCCACTGTAACTGCCTTGTTCGGTGTGCCAGGAAGCCCACTGTGGCATCCTGCACTTGTCCCCTTGTTCTGTTGCCACTGTTCCTCTGCAGCCACTTCTTGCCATCTCTAGTGTTACAGCTGCCTCCTGTGTCTAGGAGGTTTTCAACTCAGGCTTCCTGGGTCCAAAGAACGTGATCCACTCCTATCTCTTCTTCCTAGTGGTAGTGTTCCCCTTCTGCTCTGAGACTGGCTCACTTCTAAGCTTAGCAGGATGGCAAAAGTGACCATTCCTCTTGGTAGAGTTCCATATACCTTATTTGCATGGTCACCCCCACAAGTGTGCCATGCACTTCATTTGCACTGTTAACAAGCTGTCTAATACCTTGGTGGGTCACAGACACCTTATTTGCCTAGCCCTTCCCAATCATTTGTTAAAAGTTACAAGAGTAAAATGAGAAAGGCCAAATAAAGTGATCCATTGCACTGCAGTGACCTTAATGTTTGGATTTAATTTAATCAGAGTTGCCTGCATATTTTACTGAACTCTGTCTTTGATCATCAGTCCACATTTTAGTAACCTAGAGTTTCTTCACTAACTATTCAATTTCCTATTCCCAACAGAAAAGTAGCCTTTTCTGTTTTGTCTTATCTTGTTGTTGTTGTTATGTGCTGTCAAATTGGCCCCAACTCATAGTAACCCTTCCTTGGGTTTCTGAGGCAATATCACTATGGAAGTAGCTTAGATTGCCCAACCTTCCTTCCGAGGAGCGTCTGGTGGGTTTGAACTGCCAGCCATCTGGTTAGTAGTCAAGTGCCTCGACATCATCATTAATTCATTAATTCTGTGCTCTGACCCCTGGGCTCAGGAGGCCTGTCCTGCCCAGAGTTCTGCTACTTGGAAATGGGTTTAAATGAAGCTGCATCTCTAAATAATACTGATTTGAGATTTTGAGTTTGGTTAATTCTATTTTCTGATTGTATTCAGCACTCCCCCTACTGCCCTGAATCCCTTTACTCCATTTTTTGTACTTAGAATGACTCTTTTTCCCACTAAAATAAAAATGCTATGGAGGACAGGGACCATGATGTAAGTATCTTTCTGTTTTCCATTCCTTCTATGCATCTCACTATCTAATTAGCTTATTATTCATAATAATAGTGGTACAATATGTAGGTAAAATAAAAACCAAGTGTTAAAATCAAGTAATGAATTCAAATAATCAAGCAATAAGATAAAATAAGAACATTTTTGAAAAGATTAAATGTGTATTATATAACTTAACTACCATCCAAGACATGTATTATTTAAAAATTCATGTTTTAATTTCATCTAGTATATTAAGTCAAGCTTTGGATGTAAAATTAGGCCCCTGTGAGCTTTCCAAAACATCTAGATCTTTCAAATTTACTAGACTATTAATTTTAGACTCTGTAATATAAATATTGACACATAATTGCAGCCAGAATAAAATTATCTAGAGGCTCTCAGCTATTATCAATATATAAAAATGTATGATTGATACACACATGTACAAAACTGACACATAATATAACTAAAGCTAATGTTACATTTGTAAAGCATAACTATTACAATTTTAAAGACCTTTCTGGTTTAATAATTATGATTGGTTATGTTTCCACATAGTTGTACTGTGTGGTAAGATTATCTCCATTTTTTAAGTATAGAATTTGGACATTAAAGGACTTGCCTAAGCAAAACCTAGGTCTTTTGATGCTATGGCTAGTATTTTCTGGAAATAAATACTACATGCCCTGTTTTGAACCATGGATATATTTGGCTGTCTGTTGGCTTTTCTTTTTTCCAGTTTAGAAGAATTCTTATTTTTCTATAGTAGGTGAAAGCCTGATACTAATTTAGATGTACTTTCAAGCCACTTGCTCCGTAGTCTATTTTTATAACTTTGAATTTACTTTCTACAGTAAGTGTATGAATTTTAAGCCCTCTTTCTCTTTCACACACACACCAAAAAAAAACAAAAACAAAAACAAAAAAACCCTCTATGGAGATAACACCCAATCAAAACTAGAGAATTAGACCTGAAAGAATATTGAGCCTAACTTGGCCCAGCGTGGTTACACAACTTCTCCATAGATATTCAGTTAATTAAGAGCCAAGATTTGGAAATGACATTTACTTAAGATTCTCCACACTTATCTACAAAGTGCTAGAAGTCATGGAAATATATAAATAAATCTTAAAAGCTTAATAATACAGGCCAGCCTCTGTGGATCAAGTACCTACATCTCTGCCAGCAGATGTCAGTACCATATGTATCTATTGGTTTTTTCATTGTTTTTTTAAATCAGTCTAAGAAATGCCCCATAAATGAAGAAATACATGGCAAGAAAGAATAGGTAAAACTCATGCAATAAATCTATTTAATTTTCAATACATACACTAACTTTTCTAGGAATTTTTACTTTCTGAATTTGGACAATTTATCCATTAAATGTTAAAAATGTTAAAAGCTTTTGTAACTTGCTTATTATGTACTCCACATTTTTCTTTTT
>NW_006921674.1:1407977-1418627 GCF_000298275.1 Orycteropus afer afer | reverse complement strand
TTTAAATCAATTTCCATATTTCACATGAAAGGTTTAATATAACCAAGGTTTTATGAGGTGAAAATCCTGAAAAAAAATTATATTTCTTTAATGTGCCCACCTGATACGTAAATTTGTGTGTGAAAATAAATATGAAGATTTCTCCAATACAGTCTCATTGTATAGATCAGGAATCAAAGGTTTATGAAAGTTAAAATAAATTTGGTGTCTGTCATTTTGTCATACTATTGTGGTTTGTGTGTTATTGTGAAGCTGGGAGCTATCATAGTCACACAAGGTGGTTACGTTTCAATGGAACTTCCAGACTAAGACAGCCTAGGAAAAAGGACCTAGTAAATTACTTCTAAAGAAATTGGCCAGTGAATAGCAAATAGAAAACCTTGTGAATAGCAGGAGAACATTGTCTGATACAGTTGGAAGATGAGCCTCTTGGGTTGGAAAGAACTCAAAGAATGAGTGAGGGAAGAGCTGCCACCTCAAAGTAGTCATTGTTAGAAGCTATCAAGTTGGTTCAGAAAGCAATCCTATATACAACAGAGTGAAACACTCCCCAGGCTTGCACCATCATCACAGTTGTCACTATGCTTAAGCTATACTTGCAGCCAGTATGTCAATTCATCTCTTTGAGGGACCTCCTCTTTTTTGCTGACCCTTTACTTGACCAAATATATTAGTTCTCTAGTGTCACTATAACAGAAATACCTCAAGTGGATAACTTCAACAAGCATAAATTTATTCTCTTATAGCCTAGGAGAATTTGTTGTTGTTGTTGTTATGTGCCGTTGAGTCGGCCCCGACTCATAGTGACCCCTCCTTGGGTTTCCGAGGCAGTAACACTACGGAAGTAGGATTGCTCAACCTTCCTTCAGAGGAGTGGCTGGTGGGTTTGAACCGCCAGCTTTCTGGTTAGCAGTCAAGTGCTTTAGCCACTATGCTACCAGAGCTCCGCCTAGGAGAATAGAAGGCTAAATTCATAGTGCTGGTTCTAGGGGAAAATTAGGGTAGAAGTCTAAGTTCAGAGTGCCACTCTAGGAGAAGTCTTTCTCTGTATGGATTCTAGGTAGAGGCTCCTCGACCTTGGGCCTTCAGATTTGCCTTCCAGGTCCACTGGAGCAAGCTAGAGGCTTCTCCTGATTCATATAGCTATGTTGTTGTTTTTAGGTGCCATTGAGTCAGCTCTGACTCCTTGCAACCCCATGTACAACAGAATAAAACACTGCCTCATCCTGTGCCAGCTTTACATTCTTACTATTACTGAGCTCATTGTTGGAACCACTGTGCCATTAGATCTCCTTGAGGGCCTTCTCCTTTTTGCTCACACTCCACTTTACAAAGCATGATATTCTTCTCCTGGAAATGGTCCCTTCTGATAACATGACCAAAGTAGGTCAGATGAAGTTTGGCCATTCTTGTTTCCAAGATGCGTTCCAGCTGCACTTCTTCTAGGACAGATTCGTTAGTTCTGGCAGTCCATGGTACTTTTATAGTATTCCTTGCCAACACCATGACTCAAAAGTATCAACTCTTCGTTGGTCTTCCTTATTTATTGTTCAGCCTTCACAGGCATATAGGGTGATTGAAAATACCATGGCTTGGGTTAGGCACACCTTAGTCTTCAAAGAGACATCTTTGCTCTTCAACACTTTAAAGAGGTTTTTTGCAGCAGATTTGCCTAGTACCATACATCATCTGATTTCTTGACTCCTGCTTCCTTTGATGTCGATTGTGGAACCAAGTAATATGAAATATTTGAAAATTCAATCTTTTCTCCATTTATTGTGATGCTGCATATTGGTCCAGTTGTGAAGATTTGTATTGCTATAAGGGCTGCCAAATTCAAGACTGGTAGGTAGTATAGTAGTTTACTGGCTGCCAAGGCTGATAAATCCAAGATTGGCAGGTTAAATGGCAGATTATTGGCTCATAGGCTGCTCAGGCAACAATCCCAAGATCAGCAGGCAACACAGTGGGGCACTGGTTCAATTCTAGGAGTTGGAGATGATGACTAGCTAAATGCAAAATCTTCCCATATATATCAGAAGCAGGCTATACCCTGAAGGCAACTCTCTATCAGCTAATTAACTGCTCGTGGTGGTTATGTTTGTGTGTCAACTTGGCTGGGCCTGGCTGAGTGGCTGGGCAGCTGGTGGTAGTTATTCCCCATGATGAGACTGGAAATCAACTCCATGGTGGTATCTACCACAAGCAACCTTTGGGATGTGGTCTGCTTCCTGTATATAAGGAGACACCTTGGGAATGGTCTCTAGCCTATGGCACCCTTGGACCCTGCATGTAGCTGTGTCATTGCTCAGCAGCCTGCTCTGCCGACTTTGGGACTTACAATGGACTTAAGTTAATGGCCTGTCATGTGGTTTGGTAACATCGGGACTGTGCCTTTTGACATGTTTGAATGAGCAGGAGGCATAGCTGAACCCCAAGATCAAGGGCTTTCACCTAGCCCCTAGAGCCTGACACTTTGAACTTGGACTTAGAGCCTCCAAATTATAGAGAATAAACTCCTGTTTGTTAAGGCCATCCCATTTGTGGTATATTCCTGTCAGAGTGGCACTAAGTAACCAGAACACTGCAAAAAGCAGATTCCACCATGGAAATGAATACATCACATTGAATCTCATCATTGAGGATAACTACATCCAGTTGCCAAGCTACTAAAAATCATGACCCAGCCAAGATGACACAAAGCCATAATTATGACACCAAGCATCATGTCCTTCTCCACATACTGGTCACTCCTGATAATGACCAAAGAGCAAGGGAAACCAGATCTCAACATCCTGGCTTCTGAGGAGCATTTGGGCTGTGCATCTTCCAAGACAGATTTGTTCCTTCTTTTCGCAGTCCAGATATATTCAATATTCTTCAACAACACCATAATTCAAAGGCATCAATTTTTCTTCAGTCTTTCTTATTCATTGTCTAGTATTCACATGCATAGGAAGAGACTGAAAATGCCATGGCTTATGTCAGGTGCAACTTAGTTTTCAAAGTAACTCTTTGCTCTTTAAAACTTTAAAGTGGTCTTTTGCAGTAGAGTTGCCTGAGGCAGTACATTGTTTGATTTTTTGACTGCTAATTCCATGGGTGTTCCATGGGTTGATTGTGGATCCAAGTAAAATGAAATCTTTGATGACATGGATGGAGTACAGCTCTTAAGACCTTCATTTGCTGATGTGGCCTGATTTAAAATAACAGCTGTAAACATCCATTAATAATTGGAATGTGGAATGTACAAAGTATGAATCTGGGAAAATTGGAAGTCATCAAAAATTAAATGGAACATTTGAAGACAGATATACTAGGTATTGTTGTGATTTTTATTGTTAATGGCCGTTGAGTCAATTCCAACTCATAGCAACCTGATGAACAACAAAACAAAACACTGTTCAATCCTATGCACAATCACTGCTATGTTTAAGGTCATTGTTTCAGCCATTGTGTCCATTTTGTTGAAGGTTTTTTTCTACTTTTTTTTCCTGATCCTCTAGTTTTCCAAGCATGATGTCTTTCTCCAGGGAGTGGTCCTCCTGATTAAATGTCCAAATTACATGAGAAGAAGTCTCTCCATCATTGCTTTTAAGGAGCATTCTGATTGTATTTCTTCCAAGACAGAAGTACATGGTATATTCAATATTCTTACCCAACACCATAATTGAAAGGCATTAATTCTTCTTCTGTCTTCTTTATTCATTCTCAAGCTTTCACATGCATATGAGATTATTGAAAATATGATGGCTTGGATCAGCCACACCTTAGTCTTCACATCTTTGCTTGATATTTTAAAAAAATATGTTTTGCAGTATATTTGCCAAGTGTAGTATTTCCTTTGATTTCTTCACTGCTCCTTCAATGAGCATTGATTGCACATCCAAATAAAACAAATTTCTTGATAATTTGATTATTTCCTTCATTTATATTACTTATAGGTCCAGTTGTGAAGATATTTGTTTTACTTAAATTGAAGTATAATCAATACAAAGGCCGTACTCTTTGACTTCATCTGTAAGATGAAGACCTCTTTGCTTTCAGCAAGCAAAGTTGTTTCATTTGTTATTTCAGGCTGTATATAGATCTTCTTCCAATCCTGATGCCACGTTTTTCTTCATATAGTCCAGCTTCTTGGATGATTTTCTCAACATACAGACTGAATAAGTATGATGAAAAGATACAACCATAACACCCACTTTTTTTTTTTTTTTTTAAACCATGCAGTAGTCCTTTATTCTGCCCAAAGGATTGCCTCTTGGTCTATGTACAGGTTCCACATGAGCACAATTAAACCCACACAAACCCACTGCCACTGAGTCAATTCCAACTTATAGTAATTGTATAGGACAGAATAGAACTTCCTCATAGGGTTTCCAAGATTGTAAATCTTTGTAGAAGCAGATTGTCTCATCTCTCTCCCATGGAAAAGCTGGTGGGTTTGAATCACTGACCTCTTGGTTAATAGAAAAATCCTTTTACCACTGTACTAACAGAGCTCTTTGAGCACAATTAAGTGCTATAGAATGACCATTTTTCACAATGTTATCCATAATTTGTTATCATCTGTAGAGTTGAATGCTTTTCTATAGTCAATAAAACACAGGTAAAGCTCTTTTCTGATAATCTCAGCTTTCAGCCAAGATCCATTTAACATTAGCAATGATATGCCTCATTCCTAGTTCTCTTCTGAATGTGCTTGAATTTATGGCAACTCCCTGTGGTGTGTTGCTGCCAGATGTTTTAGAAATATCTTTAGCAAAAATTTACTCGTGTGTGTTTAATGATATTGTTCCACCTTGTGTTGGATCACTTTTCTTTGGAATGGGAACAAATAGGGATTCCATTCAAGTAGCCAAGTAGCTATCATCCAATTTTTTTTGGATTAGACAAGTAAACACTACCAGCATTGCATCTGTTTGTTGAAACTTCTCAATGGGTAGTCCCTCGATTCCTGAAGCTTTGTTTTTTGCCAATGCCTCCAGTGAAGCTTTGACTTCTTCCATCAATTCCATTGGTTCTTGATCACATGCTACCTCCTGAAATTATTTTTGGTCCAGTGACCAAAACATCAACCAATTATTTTTGGTCAAGTTACTCTGTATATTCCTTCCATCTTTTGATGCTCTCTGCATCATTCAATATTTTGCCCATTGGATCCTTCAATATTGCAACTTGAGGCCTAAATTTTTCTTCAGTTCTTAAAGCTTGAGAAATGCTGAGTGCTCTTCTTGGTTTTCTAGCTCCAGGTCTTTGCACATTTCATTATGATACTTTATTTTGTCTTCTTGAACTGCCCTTTGAACTCTTCTATTCAGGTGTATTACTTCATTTCTTACATTTGATGTAGTTACTCTATGTTTAACAGCAACTTTCAGAATCTCTTGTGACACCCTTGTTGGTCTTTCTTTCCTTTTTTTAAAAAAAAAAAAAAAACTTTTTATTCTGATTTGTGTGAAACTTTACAGAGCAAATTGATCTTCCATTCAACAATTCATGCACTGTTTGGTGACATTGATTACAATCTCTACAATGTAACAACAGTTTTCTGACTTCCTCCCTGTGTTTGCCGTTTCCATTTGTCCTTCTTTCCTATCCCATCCTGGCTTCTGAGCTTAACCCTTGGGCAAATACTGCCTTTTTGATCTCATATGGTTGATTGTTCTAAGAGGTGCATACCTGACTTGTGCTATTGTTCACCTTATAAGCCCGTCAATCATTCACCTAAAAGTTGAGCCATGGAGTGAGTTCAGTTTCAGGCCTGAAAGCCGTCCAAGAGCCACAATCTTAGGGTTCCACCAGTCTCTATCAGGCCAGCCAGTAAGCCTGGTCTTTTTTTTTTATGGTTTTGAGTTTGGTTCCAAATTATTGTCCCACTCTATCCAGAACCTCCTATTGTGATTCCTTTAAGGCCGGTTGTTAGAGTTCGCTGGACACCATCTAGTTCTTCAGAGTCATGGAGGTTGGGGTTCACATGGTCCATTAGTCTTTTGGACTAATTATTTCCTTGGGTATCTGATTTTCTTCATTCTTCTTTCCTCTGGTCAGGGAGAGACCAATAGTTGCACCTTACATAGTTGCTCACAAGTTTTTAAGATACCAGTTGCTATTCACACCGATAGGATTAGAATATTTTCTTTGTTGACTCTATAATACCAATTGATCTGGGTGTCCCCTGAGACCATAGTTCTGAGACCTTAGGCCCAGCTACTCATTCACTCAAAGTGTTTGGTTATGGCTAAGTAGTTAATGACTATTTTCTTTCTTCATGTATGATGTTCTTGATGTTATCCCACAACTCATCTGGTCTTCAGTCATAGTGTTCAATACATCAAATCTATTCTTTAGGTGATCTCTAAAGTTCAATAGCATATACTCAACATCACACTCTGGCTGTCATGGACTTGTTTTAACATTCTTCAACTTTAATTTGCATATGAGTAATTGATGGTTTCTTCCACATTCACCCACTTGTCTTGTTCTGACAGATGATATTGAGTTTCTCCATCATCTTTTTGGAGCCACAATCAATGTTTGTGGAAGCAAAAGTCAAGAAATTAAATGACATATTGCATTGGGCAATTGTGTTGCAAAAGACTTCTTCAAATGTTAAAAAGCAAAGATGTCACTTTGAAGACTAAGGTAGGCTTGATCCTGGCAATGGTATATTCAATTCCTTCATATGCATGCAAAAGCTGGACAATAAATGAAGATCAAAGAAGAACTGATCCACTTGAATTATAGTTCTGATGAAGAATACTGAATATATCATAGACTGCCAGAAGATTGAATAGGTCTGCCTTGGAAGAAGTACAACCAGAATGCTCCTTAAAAATGAGAATGACAAGACTTCATCTCATGTTGTATGTACATGTTATCAGGAGAGATCAGTCCCTGGAAGAGACATATTACTTAATAAAGTAGAGGGTTAATTAAAAAATAGGAAGATCCTCAATGAGATAGATTGACACAGTGGCTGCAACAAAGAGCTCAAATATAGTAATGATTGTGAGTATGGAGCAGGATTGGGCAGGGTTTCATTTTGTTGTACATGGAGTTGCTATGAGTTGGAACTGATTCAGCAGCAGCTAATGATAACAACAAAACAACAACAACAAAGGATAAAGGACTTTATATGAATTTTCCAAAGTCCCATCAGTAGGTACAGAAGGTAACTATCAAAATGTATGTTTCCAAAATCACTATTCTGATTCTTTTCTGGTGAACTGAAAATACTTAGGGTTCATATAAACCCAAAACTCATTGCCATTGAGTCAATTGCTACTCATAGCAACCCTACAAGGCAGAGTGGGACTGCCCCAAAGGCTTTCCAAAGCTGTCAATCTTTACCAAAAGAGATTGCCTCATCTTTCTCTTGCAGAGTGGATAGTGGATTCAAATCACAGATGTTTTGGTTAACAGCTGAATGCATTGACCACTGTGCCATCAGATCTCTTAGGGCTGATATTCTATATGTTAAATGAATCTCTCAATGCCATACCAAAAGTTGCTATACATTCATTTTTTAGATGGTAAAATCTACTCTTAAAATCATGAGTATGTATTGTATATTAGTAATAACTATTTACCTCTACATAGACCAAGGTGCCGTCATTTGAACAGAACAAGTGTATACTGAATGGTTTAAAATCAGGCAGGATGTGTGTCAAAGTTGTATCCTTTCATCATACTTATTCAATCTGTATGCTGAACAAAAATTCTAGAAGCTGGACTATGTGAAGAAGAATGTGGCATCTTGATTAGAGGAAAACTCATTAACAACCTGAAATATGCAGATAACATAACTTTGGTTGGTGAAAATGAACATGACTTGAAGCACGTATTGATGAAGATCAAAACTACAGTCTTCAGTATGTATTATACTTTGACATAAAGAAAAAAAAAAATTCTCACAAGTGGGCCAAGAAGCAAAATCATGATAAATGGAGAAAATATAGAACTTGTCAGGGACTTCATTTTATTTGGGTCCACAATCAACACCTGTGGAAACCCCACCCATTGCCGTGATCCAACTCCTAACAACCCTTCCTGGGGTTTCCAAGGCAGTATTACTATGGAAGTAGATTGCCCAACCTCCCTTCTGATGGGTTTGAACTGTCAGCCTTCTGGTTGGTAGTCAATCAAACTTTGTACTGTACTGGGCAGATCTGCTACAAAAGATCTATTTAACGTGTTCAGAAACAAAGATGTTGAACACTACTGTGCTCCTAACCCAAGCCATGGTATTTTCAATGGCCTCATATGCATGTGAAGCTGGGCAATGAATAAGAAAGACCTAAGAAGAGTTGATGCCTTTAAATTATGGTTTTTGCAAAGAATACTCAAATACCCTGGATTCCCAGAAGAATGAAGCAATCTGTTCTGGAAGAAATGCAGGCCAAATGTTCCTCAGAAGTGAGAATGGCCAGAATTCGTCTCACCTACTTTGGTTGTATTGTTAGAAGGGACCATTCCCTGGAGAAGGATATCATGCTTGGTAATGTAGAGGGTCAGCGAAAAAGAGGAGGAAACTCAAGGAAATGGATTGACACAGAAGCTGCAGTGATGCACTCAAGCATAGCAAGGATTTTGAGGATGGTGCAAGACCTGGCAGTGTTTCACTCTGTTGTACATAGGGTCTCTATGGGTTCGAGTCATCTTGATGACATCTAACAATGACATCAATAGCTATTTAATAACAATATGTAATATCTATGATTCCAGCATTTTTACAGACTTTCTGCGATTTGGAAATAAATTGAATTCCATAGAGATAAATGGGGATGATGGTTATCTTAGGCAATCTGATCAATCAATCAATAAATCATTAAATAGCTTTTGAATATAGTATTAGGTGTGTAAGAAGGTACAAGATCATAAATCCTTAAGGAAATATACGATTTAGTTAGAGAGAGAAAATTGATTTATAAAAAGTTATTTAACTCTACAGATAAGTGCCCAAAGCAGACAGTTTGTATTAGAGTTCAGAGGATAGTGGGAAAACTTTGGCTGACTTAATTCAGGAAAGAAGAGCTTTAGTTAGCACTTAAAGAGATGACAAGCACTTAGGTTGCTGTTGTTGTTATGTGCCATTGAGTCAGACCCAACTCATAGAGGAGGTGATGTGATTTAAGGAGGAAGAATGAAATAGTTGTGAAGCAAAGGAGGAGACTGTTCTGAATTCAGTTTGACAGGTACATTTGGGGGTAAATAAAAATGAACACATGAATATCTATAAATTATTTTTATTCATTTCCTTACATTATTTAAGAGCTAATGGATTCTTTTTTGAGGAGGATGGAACTTGTCTAGTTTCTCATTATTTTGACTGTTTTCACTGGAAATAAAGGGCTTATTAAAGAAATTATCAATGCCCTGAAACAAAGGTAACATCAAGAATGTGAAGCTTCAAAATTTTTATTCCCTACAAATTTTCTGCAAGCTGAAAGACAGTTTAGGACAATAAAATAAAATTCCTAAGTCCCAAACATGCATGAAAATTCACACAAAAGTGAAAATGAGGAAGGTACTGATCCATAACATATGTGAAAAAGGAGATAACACTGTGCCAAAAAGTTGTCAACAGAGTTAATTTGGTGTAAATATTATGCTTTAGAAAATTAAAAATTATTCACATCTTATAGAAGAAACTTATACCATTTGATTCCTGCCATTAGTTATAAACCTAAAATTCTGGAATTCCATGTTTCAAAAGATATATTTGCTTTACTGATTTTAAATCCCAATTAGAATTTTTAACTTGATAGATTTGACAAATAATGGACAAATAATTGACAAATATGGAATGGAGACAAGACATTTTGAGAGATATCAGGATACATTTCTTTATCTAAAAACACTACTAGATACAGGGAAAAATAAATTAGTTTCCTTAAACTGTATGCTAAGCAAACATCCATGAAGCTGGACTATATGAAGAAGAATGTAGCATCAGAGTTGGAGGAAGACACATTAATGACCTGAGATATGCAGATAACACAACCTTGTTTGCTGAAAGTGAAGAGAACTTGAAGCATGTATTGAGGAAGATTAGACTACAGCTTTCAGTATGGATTACACTTTCACATAAAGAAAACAAAAATCTTCACAACTGGACAAATAAACAAAATTGTGATAAAGGAGAAAAGATTGAAGTTGTCAAGGATCTCATGGTATTTTACTTGGATCTATAATAAACACTCAAAGAAGTAGCAGTCAAGAAATGAAGTGATGTGCTGCATTGGGTAAATGTGCTGGAAAATACCTCCTTAGGGTTAAAAAGTGAAGATGCCATCTTGAGGACTAACATGTGCCTTATCTAAGCCATGGTATTTTCAATCCCTTCAGATGTATGCAAAAGCTGGACAATGAAGAAGACCAGGTAGGAATTCATGGATTTCAATTATTGTGTTAATGTAAGAGTACGTAATGTACCATGGGTTGTCACAAGAACAAGAAATCTGTCTTGGAAGAAGTACTCCAGAATGCTCCTTATAAGGGAGGATGGAGAGTCTTCATCTTTTGTACTTCGGAGATATTATCAGGAGGTACGAGTCCCTGGAGTAGGATACCATGTTTGGTAAATAGAGGGTCAGTGAAAAAGGGAAAAACTTCAACGGGTGGATTGACACAATGGCAGCAACAATG
>NW_006921674.1:1401886-1407661 GCF_000298275.1 Orycteropus afer afer | reverse complement strand
TTATAATTTTCATTTATAGATCAACCTTTCATACCAAGGAATAAAAAAAAGTGCCAATCTACTGCCTTCATGGTGACCCCATAGGTTGCAAAATAGAATTGCTCCATAGGATTTTCTTGGCTGTGACCCTTAAGGAAGGAGTTCACCAGGTCTTTCTTTTGTGGAGAGTCTATATTGCTTTGAACTGCCAACCTTTAGGTTGTGTCATCCAAAGAACTTCAAGATTTCACAAACAGAAAAAATAATGGAAGAGAATAGATTTTATAGCAATATAATTTATTTGTATGAAATACATGGATACAATTCATATACCACACTCTGAAGTTTGGAGATAAGATTATGGAAAATGTTTTATAGCATACGTAGCTACAGAAATTTTCTTATTATTTTTTCACTTAAGAAAATAAAGTATGATAATGTGCTATTAAGAATGGAAGTATATTCACAAGAAGAATTATTGATAAATAAATGATTATCAGGTAACACACAAGAAAAAACTGTAGCAAACAGAGTGAAGGAGCTCAGAATGTAAGAAGAAATATACTTTTATAATCAGCTGTCACAAAGCTATCAGATAAGTTAATGAAACTGAATTGTAAGAAAAATTGTAAGGAACTAGAACTGAAAAAAAAAAATACAGGAAAAAAATGAGAAAGGAGTAATCTTAATGGAGAAGACAAAACTACTCCATGAGAGTAAGAGAGGTAGCAGAAAATCAAAATGCATGGCTGCTCAATTCAGGATGTCCCATCACTATAGTTTTCTCAACTAATCGGGAGTTTACTCATGTAGCCACTGCAACTTCTCGTACGTTTAAGCTATTAATTCATTATTCAACCTTATTGCACAAAGATTTTATCTTGTAAATGCAATGTTTACCTGATGAATAAATGGAGTTCTTTTGATGCTTCCTGCTTTGTTCAATATTTTCCCCATAGAATCCTTCAATATTGCAATATTGCAACTTGATGCTTGATTTTTTTCTTTAGTTCTTTCAACTTGAGAAACACCAAATGTGTTCTTCCCTTTTGGTTTTTTAATTCTAGATCTTTGCACATTTCATTTTAATCCTTTACTTTGTTTTCTCAAGCCGCTCTTTGAAATCTTCTGTTCAGCTTTTTTGTTTAATCATTTTTTTTTCCACTTGCTTTAGCTACCCTGTTCAAGAGCAAGTTTTAGAGCTTCTTCTGAATCTAGAAAATCGATATGTTGTTTCTTCCCAAGTAAATGATCTGTCTTTCACATAGGCATTTCAATTAATGTTCAATTCTGACTACCATGGAGCAAAAGTTTAACTTTCATTGTAGTATAAAGTATGTTGAGCAGAAGAATAAAGGACATCAAAAGAATTCCAGTTTTGGAGAGCCATCCCAATCCATGCTCCACAGCTGGATGCAAGCTGGGTTGAAGCTGATCCACCCACAAAGGCAGTACCAGAAGATCTGACTGTCTCCGACTCTGTCTAGTGGCATAAGAAGACTCAGGCCCAGCGACTCCTACCCTCTCATCCCTCATAGCAGAAGGAATCTCAGCAACACTGGACAGGAGAAAAATGTCTTCTACCCTTACAGGTGGCACCATCAGGGATTAAGCAGGAGCCCTCACAGCATGAGAAGAACAAAACAGGTCAGAAAAGAACTGTAAGGGCTCACAAAACTACACTGTCATTGGAAAAGACCACAAAAGTAGATTAGAATCTACACTGTAAGTCTAAATAGAGCCACTGCCTGATGGAATAGAGGATTAAAATAGGATCAAGATACTCCTAACCCAATAACCAAAATGTTCATGGTATACCTCAAAATCAATCTTCACATCAAGAATCAGGAAACCAAAATTTGAATATGAAAAGATAATCAACTGATGCCATAACCAAGATGAATCAGATCTTGGAATTATCTAACAAGAATTTTAAGCCACCAAAACAACCAACTCACTGCCTTCGAGTCAGATCTGACTCACAGTGACTCCTCTTTGGGTTTCCAAGGTGGTATCATTATGGAAGTAGATTGCCCAATCTTCCTTTCAAGGAGTGGCTGGTTGGTTTGAACCACCAGGGTTTTGATTAGCAGTCAAATGTCTTAGGCATTATGTCACCAAAACTCCTAGAATTTTAAACAGCCCATCATAAAAATGCTTCAACAGGTGATTGAGAATTCCCTTGAAACAAGTGAAAAAGTAATTACTTAAATCTCAGCAAATATATACCAGTTATAGAAAAGAATCATGGAATTTATAGAACTGAAAAATGTGATAGCTAGAATAAAAACTCACTGTATGAATGCAAGTAGAGTGGAGATGACAGAGACTAGAATTAGTGAAATTGAAGCTAGATCTATTGAATTTTCTCATTCTAAGCAACAAAAAAATTATACTGGCTACAAAAGGGACAAGGAAGTGGCCACTTCTGACCTCCTCTAACTCCACAAGAGGAGGACAGAATCACCATCAGCAGCCCGAGGCCTATTCCTGTGAGGACAGATATGCTGCCTCCCTCCAGCCCTTTCACCAACTCTGACACCAACTGTTCCTCCCTGGCACCCACCACCTCTCTGCTGGGTTCAATAATTCGCTACAGTGGCCACACAGAACCACAGTCTATGAATTTTATTAAGGAAGCAACAGGCTACAATTCAAGTTCAGAAATGTATTCAGTCTCTCTCAGCTGGCTGTCTCTCAGCAGCTGGCAGTCTCTCCGTCTCTCTCAGTAGCATATCTCTCTCCCAACAGTGTGTCTTTCACATATCTCTCTCTCTCAGCAAGTGCATCCCTCTCAGCAGTGCATCTCTCAGCTGGCAGTGAGAGATTCCTTCTAAATCTAGAAGGGCTCCTTTTGAGCCTGGCAGAATGGCCAAACTAACCAATCCCAACATCAGAATCCTATACATGTGAGAGAAAGTGAACTTCCCAGAAGATTGCTTTGTTCCACTCTCAACAGAAATACCCCAGGTGGATAACTTTAACCAGCTCTGGTGGCCTGGTGCCTAAGGCACTTGACTGTTAATCAGAGGTTGGTGGTTCAAACCCACTGCCCACTCCTCAGAAAGAAGACTGGGCAATCTACTTCTGTAGAGATACCTTCTTGTAAACCCTAGGAGGGGTCTCTATGAGTCAGTTCCAAATCGACGGGAGTGAGTTTTCTCAACAGAAATACCCCAAGTAGATAAGTTTAATAATCAGGAGCTATTCAGTTGCTCATGCCAAATTCCACTGTGGAGTTTACAAAGACTATGGCTAGAAAAGCCATATTATGTAATTTACTACACTGCACTGGGAAAATATGAACAGACACTCAAGGATCTTTAGAGCACTAACTCAAGATCTAATACTCACACTGCATTATGTGCACAGGTTGTCTCAAATGTGGTCCTGAGACTACAAGGATGAGGACCTCAATCAGTAACATCAGTCCCTCTAAGGGTGCTATATCCATCTAGTCTGATCAAGTCACATACCCAAGACATACGAAAAGTAATGGAAAACAAAAGCCATTATTCAATTATTCACAGAATGAAGACAACAAACAACATGAAGTTCCATGATGAGCTGGTCTCACCTGTCTCAAAAGGCCGTATGGGCAAAATGGAGCCTACTCTATGTATGCACTCAATTTGCACCATAGGATAGAGTACAAATCCTTCCCTTACCTGGTTTTATATTCCATTGGGAACTCTGGTGGCATACTGCCTAAGGCATTTGACTTCCAACCAGAAGTCTGGCTGTTCAAACCCACCAGCCACTCCTCGGAAGGACAACTGTGCAATCTACTTCCATAGAGATACTCCCTCAGAAAACCAAGGTGGGGTTGCTATGAGTCAGATTTGCCTTGACGGCAGTGAATTTGGTTTTTGGTTTGATGTGACTTCCTGCATGAAATACAATTGTAGATTTTTACACCTCACAACACAATGATGATATGACGAGACATTTAGGCACCAGGTAGAATGTTATTATTGCTTCAGCCCTGCTATCTGGACACAACATCAAGTTTTGATGGGAAGGGGCAGATGTGTTTTTTTCTGAAGCTTAGAGATATGGAAGAAGTAGAGAAGTAGAGTAGAGAAGTAGAATAGAGAAGAATGGGGCTGAGGTATGTAAGGGGGTTGTCATGTGAATATCTGAAAGACTACTTACTCTTACATATCACTGGAGTCTCAGAAGAAGAGGAGGAAGAATGTGAGGCTAAAAAAGTATTAAAGAAATGATAACTAAAAATATCCCCAATTTGGTAAAAGACATAAGACTGCACATTCAAGAGGCTAAGCAAATCCAAAATAGAATCACCCAAAGAAATTCACATCAAGATACAGCATAATATATTTTTGAAAATATTTTCTTTGAAGACAAAAAAAAAAATCTCAAAAAACAAAGAAATATAATGCATTGGCAATTTTAATGATGGTGAATTTCTCATCTGAAATCTTGGAGACGAGATGGTTTTTAAAACATTTATTAAGAGGAACTATTTATCATGAATCCTATTCTTCTGAAACTGTCCTTCTGAAATGAAGGGAAATAAAAACATTTCCAAATGAGGAAAAACTAAAGGAATTTGTCATTCGAAAACCTACACTAAAGAATGGCTAAGTAAAACTCTCCAATAAGAAAGAAAATGTTAACATAAGAAGATTGGGACATTCAGAAAGGAAAAGAACTATGGAATGGTTTAGCAGAATATACAACCATTCATTTTATGAATTTATTTAATTTTATCTTATAGTTGAAGTAAAAAATATACCACCATTTCATGTAGTTGTCACTGGGTGAAGAGAAAATACTTAAGGCAATTATATTTTAAAAATTCAAAGGTTAAAGGGACTTAAGTGGAAGTAAGATTTCAATACCCCACCCAAAGTGAGATAGATATGTTTTATATCTTATAGATACATTTTAATACACATGCACATGCATTAAAAATACAAAAATCATAAAAAGCCTAGTATGGAGCCTAGTCTATACCACTAGGCTGTATAATAAGTTAAGTATTTACATAGTAGTACCTAGACCAACCACTAAGAAAACTAAACAAAATAATATATTGAAGAGTATTTAAAAAAATCAAAATGTAATTTTCAAAAGTGGTCAAGTATCTACAGGAGGGTACGAGGAAAAAGAGAAAACAGGGAACAAACAGAAAACAATAAAATGGCAGACTGTAGCTCTATCATATCCATAATTACTTTAAATGCAACTACAGGTAGTTTCTAATTTACTGTGTTTTCAAGTGATGTTGGAGTGCACTTATGACTGTTTTTTTTTTAATTTATTTTTTATATTTTATCCTTAGTAATATGTACTATGTGCAGTATTGCAATTTATACTTTGTTGATGTTATTCTCAGATGTTCATGCACAGATGTTCTGTTTTATGATTTGTTCAAAATAATGCTGTCTAGATTTTGTTTCTGAACTAAGTTAGGGGCTTTAGTTGCTTGAAAACACTGACACAAATGCTGATCACTTTGCTAAAGTCAAAAGGTGGATTCAGGAAACTATGGTATGTTATCAGGAAACATATGAAGTAAAACAGGAAAGGACCACTTTCACTAATTTTCTGACAAGAAAAGCCATCCTCATTCTTAGGAATATAGATGATGCAGATTTCCACAAATGGAGTTATTATCTCAACTGACAAAATTCCAATGTCATCTAACTCTTCTTCATCATTAAAGTTTTATGATTTTTGTATTTTTGATATATGTGCATGTGTATTAAAATGTATCTATAAGATTATATGTAATGTTTCCAACTGCCAAAGACAAATAAATATTAGATT
>NW_006921674.1:1396469-1401786 GCF_000298275.1 Orycteropus afer afer | reverse complement strand
AAAAGAAAAAATTAGATATTCCACTGACTTCAGAATCAGCTACATCAGAGTCATCTGAACAGAAGCCTGTAGTAAGTCAGGGACTACCTCTCACTTAAATACAAGTATTTAGATGCAATAAATTGCTATGTATTATCTAGAAGAAACTCACTTTAAACATAACTGCACAGTTAAGTTAAAAGTAAAAGAATGAAAAAAATTATGAAAACATTAAAAAAAAGAAGAAAAAGGAGTTCTATTAATATCAAATAAAGTATATCAGAACAAAAACAAAGCAGGGACAACAAAGGACATTATATATTTATACAAGGATTAGTCTAGCAAGAAGATATAGAAATCCAAAGGATATGTACATCAAATAATGAAGCTCTAAAATAGATGGAGCAAAAACTTGTAGAGCTGAGATGAGAAATAAATAGATCCACAATTCCAATTGAGGACTTCAATATTCCACTTTCAAAAATTGATAGAACTACTAATTAGATAATTAGCAAGGATATAGAACTAAACAACACTGTCAATCAACTGGTCAAATTGACATTTATGGACTATCTAACAGCATGAGAATGAATACACATTCTTGCCAAGCATCTATAAAATATTCACCAAAGAACAACATATCTTGAGTCATAAAACAAACCTTAACCATAAGTCATACAGAGGATATTCTCTGATCATAATGGAATTGAACCAAAAATCACTAATGCAGAGACAACAGAAAACTCTTCAGACCTGGAAATTAAAGTCACACAATTATAAATAATCTATGGGCTAAAGAGGAAGTCTCAAGAGAAATTAAAAAATAGAACTTGATTGAGTAGATATTATTGATCTTAATTGTGATTTTTTCATTAATTTGTAATATACTGGATTAAAGTAATCTTTTCTGTTTGAAATATGTCTTAGCTTCTTTACTTGCTCTGTTCTGTTACTGTCATTGTCTTCCACATGCACCCCTCGATAATTTACTCAGACAAGAATCTCCATCTCAGACTAATTCTAACTAAGCATGACCAAAGATATTTCTCATGTTCAGATTAATTATCACTTTTCTAGGATGTTTTCCAGAATTCATATATTAAATTAGACACTTTTATATATAATCTAATAGCATATTATGCTTCTCCTTTATAACATTTATCATAATGATGCTAAAATAATTCAGTCTGCTAATTTAATGTACACTTTCCCTGGTAGACTTGAAGTTCCATGAGGGCACGCCCACATCAGTTTATTTCTAATATTTGTCACAACTGGCACAAATCTTGTGAAGTTTAGTGAGATAAGATGATTTGAATACATTTTTTCTTGCTTCTGCTTATCTTTTTTTTTTTTTTTCTCATTTCCCATCACACCATAATGATTCCAGTTCGACAAGTCTTTAAATCTAGCTTGGGCTAGATTTGTTCTTGTTAGGGACAAGAAGATAGAGGAAAGAAGGGAGAGGACATCAAGGTAAAGAAAAGAGAGAACAGTCAGTTGACTGAGTACTAGTAATAAATGTGTTTTGTTTGGTTTTGCCACTACAATGTACTTAATCCAGATTTTCTGAGTGAGTAATGGAATGAAAGAATATAAATTCCAGTGTAAGTATCGGAGTTTTAATTACTTTGGCAATGACACATTGACCTCAATCTTATGGGTCAGGAAAAGACTGTGTCCTAGTCTTAGTTTAAGTGGTTTCTTTAGGAAATTGAAATACATAAGTCATTCAGAGATAGTTTAGAGAAATATTTATTGGGAAGCAGTTATGTATTACTATAATTTGTCTGTGGAGAATGTATTGTTATTTATTGATTTCCTTGGTCTGCATTTCTTAACTAAATGCAAAAACCAAAAGGAAAACGAACTCTGACTTTGCCTCTCTTTTTTTTCCCCCACAATCTATAACCAATCCATTGTCCTGAAGATTTACTTTGCTATTGCCTTGGTTCTTGCCATGATTATCTCTTTCCTCCTATAGTATATTGGTTATAACTTTCCTGGTATTCTTCATAATTTATAATCCCTTTGTCTACATCCTCAATTAGGCAAAAAAAAAAAAAAAAAAAAAAATCCTAAAAGTGAGGTCATATTAATCTCTTCATCCTTGAATAATATTTGATTCTCTTCAGCCTGGAGCTATGTCTGGCACATGGTGCATGTTGAAAGAATCCAATGACATTTAAGCTCCTTTGCTTGAACACAGCTTCAATCTAATGCATTACCCTCTCTCTCCTTTCAAATTGGAAATTCGGTTCCAAATTTTTGTGCTACCTATTATATATTTTTCCCTGGTTCTGTGTGAGGAATTGAATCAAGAGAAATATAATACTTTACAAAACATCTTGGTTCCCTAATGTCAAAGATTTTACAACTCAGGATTTGTTTAATGATCTCAGAGGATATCTATAGAATTTTTGTTTTATTTGTTAAAAGTTATTTAACAATATGAGGGCTTAGATAATAGATGGAAATTTCAGATCCCTTTTACCTTTTATATTGCTGTATTTGGAAATATAAGGAGCTCTGGTGGCTCAGTGGTTAAGGCACTTGGCTGTTAACCAGAAGGCCAATGGTTCAAACTTACCAGGTGAATTGAAGGCGAAAGATGAAGCAATCTATATTTGTAAATATTTACAACTTGGACTCAGTGGCAGTGGATTCAGTTCTTGGTTTTGGTGTTTGGAAATACAGACATCAGTGCTTGCAGTGTTGCTATCCTCTGTTCAATGTCTTGGCATTGAAGAAGTTCAATAAATAAAACTATTATTTAGAGAGTAGAAGCTCTGGTAGCATAGTGTCTAAGGCACTTGACTGCTCACCAGAAGGCTGGTGGTTCAAACCCACCAGCCACTCCTCGGAAGGAAGGTTGGGCAATCCTACTTCCGTAGTGATACTGCCTCGGAAACCCAAGGAGGGGTCGCTATGAGTCAGGGCCGACTCGACGGCAAACAACAACAACAACAACAAGGCATAACAACAGTTCAACAAAATTCTTGGAACTTAAATCTATGTCAATGCAGTCTAACCACTACATATGTTTGATATTGGTCAAAACTAAATAAAATTATGATTGGTGTCATTAAAATTGTTATCATTATATTGCTGTAATGTGGCTGTTGGAAAATATATTAAGATTTATTGATTTCCTTCTTCTGTGTTTATCTTTATTAGAAAAAGAAAATAAACTTTGACTTTCTCTGTTTTTTCTTTCTTTTCCCATAATCTATAATGAATTAGTCATTTTAAAATCATTCAATAATCAACCATTTCCTAAATCATTTATTAAAAAAATCCTGAGCCCAGAGGCCTAAGATCACTTCACATTTTCATATGGATCTCAATAAGTGATGTACTCTAATTAGTGGTTCCATCAAATTTGTAAGGAACTAGAAATTTCATACAACTCTAATGCCACCAATCATTATTTAATTTAAACTTCATTAAATGTACTTTTGACCAACAGCAAGTATATGGGGTAATTCCACTACATTACACAGATTTATATTTGAGGGATTTTGTTGAAATGGTGCCATGTTTCAAATGCTCTCACTATATATTCTTAATATAATTATTTAACACTCCAACCAAGTTTTTTATTGAGGGCCATCCAGTAACTCTGTCTTTTCTTTTTACTATACAAGCTGAAGCTATTCCAGAACTTAATTTTTAACAGTCATCAGTATTACAAAACATATGCTATAGTTACATAACTATCAATCAAATTTCATTCAAATCTGTTTTGGCAGAAAGACAGCAAGAATACTCTTTAGAAACCAGGATGGTGAGACTTAGTTCCTCCTACTTTGGTCAGGTATAGGAGGGACCCATTCCCTGGAGAAGGGTATCATGCTTGGCAGAAGGTCAGCAAAAAAAAGGAAGACCTTGAACAAGATAGACTGACAAAGTGATTGCAACGATGGGCTTGGGCATAACAACAATTGAGAAGATGCACAGGGTCGGACAGTGTTTCCATGTGTTGTGCATGGGGCCACTATGAATCAGAAGTGACTCAATGGCACCTAACAACAACAACACAATGTACCTTTTTAAGACTGCATTATTGCTCATTGTATAATGTTTTCATCAGACTCTTTTCTTAGATTACTGTGCAATTCAGTCAAATGCTGCATCTCCTGGGAATGATGCAAGACCAAAATTTTACAGGGAAAAGTATAGTGAAAATCCTGGGAGAAGTAGTAGCTTTTTAAATTTATTAATTTTGTATATTGGTCTGATTTTCAAAAGTTCAAATTCACTATAAAGATCTATAACTTGGTTTATTTTTTGTCACTGAATATATTTATCATCTCAAATCTCCAACTTGTCAGGTATTAAAATTTTTATTTAGGTAAATTCAGAGTAGACATACTAGGGTTTTTTTTTTTTTGGCTCAAAGTTGTCCTACTCAGTGTAGGGAGCTCTTCAGCCCCTTTTTAGTGTTATCGTTCAACTCTGACTCTACTTAGCAGGCAGGTTCAACTCTCTGGACCTTGGTTATCATCTGCCCATGCCGACATTGAGTGAGCTACCTTCTGCCTGTGAGCATTAGCATGTAGTATACCTTCCGCTTGTATGCCCATGTTCCCATCAGGTGTCCAGTCAGAAGTCTAGACATGTTGCATCCATCCTTCCTCGAATATGAGGCTTTCTCAAGTTTTCTCGCCCAGAGTCAGAGACCTAGAAATTGCCAATTCAAACTGCCTTTAGAGGGAAGAGAATGCTTACAAATATGATCCTGCCTCATGCTGATGCTGTAGGGAATCGAGGAAGCTATTCCAAGCTGATTTTGCCACCATGGATCTCAGCACTGTTTTCTCTAGGGAATTCCTGGCTGTTGTGGTGTGAAGGGATGTGAGGTAATTCAGACTTTTTCCATAAGAAGCAAAGCTCAAGTCGTCTTTGCGTCTTATATCAAAACATGTCTGATGGTTCCATAGTCCTTCCCTGGAGCTCAACTTTGAGAGCTCATGGCCTAGGGCTCTTTCAAAGGGCCACAACAGTATCCCACCATGTTCTTTATCCTTTGACTTTTTCTTGACCTCATCTTCCCTACCATGCTGGATCGGATCTTTGACTGGTCTGAGGTGGAGTAGTCTGACTCTTCAACTATTCATCATAATTCTATTGTTTGTAGCATGTAAGTGGCTTTTAACCTCTAAGATTAAAACAGAAACAAACAATAAAGCACTAATATATTTTGCTATTTAAATAACTTTTTTTCCTTTAAGTATTGTCTGTTGTTGTTGTTGTTGTTATGTGCCGTCGAGTCAAACCCGACTCATAGCGACCCCTCCTTGGGTTTCCAAGGCAGTATCACTACAGAAGTAGGATT
>NW_006921674.1:1391483-1395889 GCF_000298275.1 Orycteropus afer afer | reverse complement strand
GAAGTAGGATTGCCCAACCTTCCTTCCGAGGAGTGGCTGGTGGGTTTGAACCGCCAGCCGTCTGGTTAGCAGGCAAGTGTCTTAGCCATTATGCTTGAAAAATAAAACATTGGTTTTCCAAAAATGAAAAGTAGATGATTACATAAAATATTAATACACAACAAATAAGAAGGTACATACATCAATAAAACTTTATTTTTGAACGTTTAGAAAAAATAAACTGGATAATTTTATCCCTATTTTATAAGTGAAGAAATTGAGTACCAGGAGTTTAAATTACTTACCTAAGGTCACAAAACAGCCATAGACTTGAACCTTAAAGATTTATGATCTTCACAAAGCAGGAAACTTCTTAGTGGCTTTATAGGAAACTTCAGAGTCAAAGTCAGTGCAAATATCACTTGTCAGAGTGGTGAAGCAATAATGAGTAAGTTACCAACACAATTATTACCATATCCGTGTTCATTAAGATAAGTTTGTGCTTTCTAGTTCTTATTTGGCAGGACCTGCCAGTGTCAGGGACGTAGAAATTGCTGATCCAAATTCTCAAAAGGTGTCTTGTATCTAATTTTCAGTAATGTGTTTAATAATTGGTAATAAATTTTTTGGCTATAACCCAGCTCAGTCAATTAAATGGGATTGCCTTTTAGGCAGCCTCTGGGGACTATTTGCTGTAATAAAATCATAGGTTTTAGAATGACTGCTCTGTGGCCATAAAGAACTATTAACATTTCAAAACTATGTAAAGCATATTTTAGTCTGACAGATAAAAATTATTAGGAGAGGTAAGTAAACAAAGGCAGATTTTGCAAGAGATCTCATTTTCTTAGTTTATATTTTATAAATTAATTAAAATATAATTAAATTTTCCACAAAAACATACTGCTTGCCATCTGTGTGTTTATGAGCATACAATTATCCTTCAAGAATGTTCTGTATTGACTATAATTTTATTCAAGCCATCAAGTTTTTGTGATATTTTAATCTGTCCTATGAAACAGTGGTTTCCAGCTGGGGTGACTTTGCCTTCCAGGGACATTTGCTCAGAGACATTACCAAATGTCCCCGAAAGGTACAAAATTACCCTCAGTTAAGAACCGCTACCTCAAAAGGATATTCCTGAAAGCATTTGTTCAATAATAGTATTTCCAGTCCTATCTACAGAATGAGAAGGAATACATTGAATTGCATTGATAATGAATACACATGTCTACAATTTAAGTTAGATATATGCATGTATATATTTTAATTGTCATTGGTAATTAGAATAAATTTTTTCCAGGTTGTGATACTTTTAGTGATTCAACTACATTACAGATGAAAATAACACTTTTGGATATGTTAACTCCTTTATCACCTCCACTGAGCATCCATAAGGGTGACTGTGTGCCTTATCTTATCTTGGCATTAATAGAAATGACAAGCTAAAGAAAAGAGAATTGGGATGCCCAGTTCTCTAGCATAAAGAATGTTTTATCACCAAAGACATAAAAGATAAAATTGATTTTCAACAACTAAAAATGGTGTTTTTCTCTAGTTCATAAAATACTGATTTTTTACACATTACCATATGTCCAAAAGATTATGATTTTAGGAACCTTTAGAATCTCCTTTGGGAAAGGGTGATTTGATTTGTGTGAAGCTTTTTTTTTTTTTTTTTTTAGTATTTCCTGAATGTAAATATAAGAAATCAAATTGTTTGGAAATCTATTTCCTCTCAGTCTTTTGATTTGAAAAGGTTATGAATTATTAAATATAAACATAAAAATCTGACTCTTTTAAAATAACCTGTGTCCTTGATTTTACCCTTAAACATAAAGACTAGATATTTACAAGCCTGTGTGTTATAAATTTTTTATATCAGGTGATTAGAAAACAATGTTTCTTGCTTGTAGAATTTTTTATAAGTGTAGAAAAATAATATCTGTTATCTTTACAACCTCTCACCAATGTATTTCAAAGACCTTACAAATATGCAAATCTCATTTATTTTTCCGTTTTCTGTGCTCTTTATAAAATAGCCTCCAGGCACAAGTACAATCAAATAGCATTAGTTCAAAATGTGCAGTGTGTTTAAAAAGAAACACCAGCAGCAAAAAATCAAACTCAAACTGAATAAAATGGCATAAGATAAGAATTATAATTTTGCCAGTCCAGCAAGATACAGTGTCAAAACAACAAGAACAAAAAAATGTGTAGTTGCACAAATATCAGTTTAAGAGACCATGTGATACCTGAGCAGAAAGTAGCAGAACTTTTTAAAGAAAAAACTCATACATTATCAACACTTTCTTGTATAGGTCATTTTTGACTTTGTGGCCATCATAAATGATATTCTTATGTTGTTGTTGTTGTTGTTGTTGTTATGTGCCGTTGAGTCGAGCATGACTCATAATGACCCATCCTTGGGTTTCTGAGGCAGTATCTGTACAGAATTAGATTGTCCAACCTTCCTTCTGAGGAGTGGCTGGTGGATTTGAATCACCAGCCTTCTGGTAGCAGTCAAGTGCCTTAGGCACTACACTACCAGAGCTCCTATATGGCATTTAATTTCCAGTTTTCCGAATTCTTTAAGAAATTCAAATGTCTGTGCTTGAAAGAACAGTATTTGGAACACTGGTTTATCCTGAGCCACCATCTCATCCCTTCCCTTCTTTCTGCAGAATATATACAAGACCAGCTGCCTGTATAAACTGGATAACAGCTTTCACTAGTACGCTACCACCAAACTTAGTTTATTTTTATAATCAAGACTATGGAGAATAATGCAGATACTGGTTGGTAGGACCCAGTTTCTATAATGATTCTTTGCACCCATACTGAAAAAAGACATTAGCTAGATTTCCTCTTGTTGCTACACAACACACAAATATATCTGCAAAAACAGCACTCTCAGTTTCGTGTGCAGCTTTATAACATGACTCATCGATATCTTCTATGTCTTCCTTCTTGCCAGCCTGAGTCAGAAGTGCAGAGAGGGAAAATGCTGGTCAAGGAGAATGGGAGACACAGAAACTAGACAAGAGGGAAAAACAGGAAGAAGAAAAGGCAGCATCCAAGTGGAACTATGGGGGAGCTTTGCAGTGCTGACAAGTGACCATGGCAACAAAAGAACAGAGATCGTAAGAGAACTAATACGGTCCAAGAAAGTGAGCTCCTTTCCCTTTTATCAGAGTACTTCATTGCTTTCAGAGTTGAGCAAGCCACATTCTGTATTTTCTTACCCTAGGAAGCAAATGAAGATTTTGACAGGATCAGAATCAAAGAATACTTAGAAAGCAGGTAACAAAGTGCAGTGCTCTGTATGATAGCCTGCTGGACTTCTTTTCTTGGCTATTTTATTTAACCTGTTTAAAATTATCATTAATCTGAGCATATCTGGCACCCAAGGGTAGCCACAGTAGATCTGAAACAATGCCATTGGGAAGAGCAGGTGTTGCATCTGTGTTAGCCTGTTTACTGGCATGATTTGAAGCAATCTTGCACAGCTGTTTCAGGGAATGGCAAGTCCATTCCTTATTAATTACTTAGTCATTTCTAACTGCCTCACTGGTCACCCCCATTCTCTGAAGTCCTCTAGAGAGGCAGATGAAAAATCTGGCACAGGTTCCACTGAGAGAAAATGCAGCTTGAGTAACATTGATTAAGGCCAACCAGATTTCTTTCTTTCTTTCTTTCTTTCTTTTATAACAAGGAGAGTACTTGAATGAAAATAAATTTGGGAAATGTCAGTGTTGATAATCATTTAGAAGTGAATGAGCTACATGTATTACTGTTTTTTTCTTATTTGACAATCCTACTGAGACTACATGGTCAAATAACTTAACTGCACATTTAAACTGTGCTGGAGATTTTGGTGTCATGTTTGCATACAAGTGTTGAGATGGTAAGTTCTGAACTTTATCAACACTATAGTATTATCATTTATTTTTGGGTAGAGGGTAAAAATAATTTTCCCCTGTGGTGGTGATTGATACAATGATGGTAACTTTGCTGTGGAGACTGTTTGAAAATGTAATTTCCAGGTTAACAAATATTGCCACAAGCATATTGACATGACAAGAGGCACTGGCAAGATAGAAAGTATTGGAATGGCAAGGGAGTTATTAATTATGTATTATTTTGTTAGTTTAAGTGGCCATGTTCATTACATTACTGTTCTCAGTTTCTAAGTGTTGATACATGTTAACAAGTTACTATCCATCCCTCTGCATTGCTTGTGAGATGATTCCTATGCCTGACTTCCAGATTTCAGAAATGGTGCTAAGCATTGTTAATTTAGATTTGTATTTGTTTCATTTCTCCTCTTTCACATCAAAGTTCTATTGTCTTTTTCTGTTATATTTTTCCCAAACCCAAGATTTTTCTATAGAAACAATTTGTGACAGGAACAAAATGAGATGTGG
>NW_006921674.1:1385001-1391383 GCF_000298275.1 Orycteropus afer afer | reverse complement strand
GTGGATACCTGATGTCTGATGTCAGCTATACAACCCTTAATCACCATTTAGAGAAGAATTTTCATTTCTCCTGAAATATAAGAGCTGTGGCATATGGGTGCTAGCCAAGAGTTCCACCTGGCTTCTTTTCCTTCCTGGTTTCAAACATGATTACATAGCATTAGGTATTTGTGTAACATTTTTCTTCTAAGTAATTAAAAACTTTTTTCCAAGTTGTCACCTCTGTTATTGTCTATGAAGTAATATCAGCCATATATTATTTCCATGTCACCAAATGAAAAACTGAGACAAAATAATTAGGTGATTTATCTGTCATCATAGACAGTCTAGTGTTAAGCTTTAAATCCCAGCCTTTACCTTCTATTATATAACTCTGTAAAGAGAGCAAATAAAGGGTATGTGGGAAGAGAAGAGGATAGAGCCAGTAGAATGAATGCAATATATTGGATGCTAGTTTGATAAGTCTTCCTGGATGCTTCAACAGAAGAACATCATCTTGATTCAATGAATTCTTCTTCTTGGAAAGATAAGATAGCATAGTTATTATGAAGTCAATACCCATTATCATTAAAGATCCACATTCAAGGTATTCAAAAAGCTTGCCCTTACTTCTATCTTTCAAAGTTCTGTGTGGAAACTGGCAACAGTGATTTCATCCAGGGAAGGGAACAGGATGAGTGGTATAATACCCACTTTATTTTATTCTGTACCTTTTGAATCTTTAATTCTGTGAATGTAGTACCTATTTAAAGAAGGCAATAGTGGTTGATTCTTTTAAATACCATATTCTGCCTATGGACTTTTCCACCATTCCATAAAATCAGGATCTGTTCTCAGCCACTAAAGAGGAACTCAAAATCTCTGATCTTGGCCCCTTCAGTTAATTGACTTTTAGATCTTATTCCTTAACCATTTATTTCACTGAGGAACACATATAAAGAAAAATGCTAAGGGAAGGGAAACTCAAAACTTCTGGTGTAGCTTGGAGTTTTCTGTAAAATCCCATCCCTACCAGTAGAATTCTACACATTCTGTAGCCTCCTTCATCTCCTTATTCCTCTAGAGTCTCAGCCCACAACCTAAGTAAGTGATTGCCACTAGGAAGAGAAACTTATGAGTCTTCCGTTCTGAAGAATGTGAAGATACAGAAAAAAGAGGATGTTCCAGCATGGATAAGAAGAGAGATGCCATTTGGAAGCAGGATTTTAGAAAAAGAAAGTGAAAGAGGAACAGAGGGAACCAAGAGGAAAGGAGAGCTCTGGATCCCATTCAAGGCAAACTCAACAGTGGCTGCAAACTCCCTGTGAGGAATTATAAACACATTCTGCCCCATCCTCTATTCTTAGAGTAACTTCTCATTACTAAGAGTCTTATTGGCACATGTCAAATCCTACTGCTGTTATGTGGTCAAATGACAAAGTTAAGCTTGTGTTTTATTAATACTCTTTATTTATTTTTTTAAGCTAAGGATTGTTTTGCTGTTTGGTGCTGCAGAGTCAATTTCAACTCATAGTTAACTCATGTGACAATAGAACTGCCTCATAGGGTTTTCTAGGCTGCAATCTTTTGGGCAACATACTGTGAGGTCGTTCTCCTTCTGAGTGACTTGATGGGTAAGAATCACTAACCTTAGATTAGCAGCTGAGTACTTAACTGGTGCACCACCAGAGCTCCTTGCATTTTCAACTATTCATTTGAGTTTTAGGAGTATGTTGCTATAGAGAATATGAATTTATGACTCTTGTCTAATAGGTGAAATATCTGTCAAAAACCTACCTAGAAAAATTTTATTTATATCTAGTAATGCTTTAAAATTAAATTGGATTTTTAATGTTCACTAAATTACAAGTTCAGATTCTAAACAGATTGCTCTTGATCTTTATTGGCAAGAGCAAGGACTTCATTAGGAGGAGAAAACATAATGCTGCTCTTGATGCATTTTCATTTTGGTTTCTTTTACAAATTCATTTATAAATGTAAGTGTTTTTCCCATTTTTAGTGCCCGAGGAACCATCTGCTAAGGTGTGAACAGATTCATGTTATACATTGACAGCAGCTTGGTGTGTCAGCAAAAAATTAATAGCTCTTTTGTTTTTATTGCAGATAAAATTGATCTTATGAAACTGGTTAATTGTTTTTTGTCTATCTCCATGTTTTTCTACACTGTTAACACCTTGGATTTCTTTCTTTTTAATTATGAAAATGAATTAAATCAATAATAAACATTTGTGTGGAGGAGGTAAAATAGTTAAAATAGTAAGGATTATATTACAGTGTTAATATTTGTGTTTCCTTCATGTCCACACCATCAAAGCAACTTTTACGACATTTTTCTATTTTTAGAGATAGAATCTACATATAGCCCACAAACTGACAGAGGGGAACTATTAGAGTCAGGAAAAGGGAATATCACTGAAATTTCAGCGGATGTGAAATATTGCTTAAAATAACCCTTTAGGACTCATTGAATTTGGCACGTAGAGAAAAGAAAGAGCTCTGTCCCAGTTGTGTAGTGAACAGAGCAGATGAAAATAATGGGTGAAGAAATTTCTGCAAGTTTTTATTAGTAGAAATCTTAGTTCACAGGGTTTTAGTTCTCTTTTTCCATCATGTTTTTGAAAATTTGTTTTAAAGTTATTTCTTAGCTCTGTCATTCTAGAAAAAGTTGACAATAGTAAGACAAACAGTAATCAAAATAATCTCCTTTCAACCTTTTACAGAAAAGTTCGCCGGTTGGTCTTTTTTTTTCCCCCTCAGTGGTTAATGATATTATTTGGCAGAGCCTTGGAAGAAAGACCTGGTGATTTACTTCTGAAAACCATTGAAGACTGTAAGGAGCACAGTCCTACTCTGACACATGTGTGATTGACATGAGTCAGAATAGGTGGCACTGGTTTGTTTTTTAATCTGAAGACAATGATCTTTCTTCTCTGTCTACGCATGACCTTCCTAAAAAAGATTGAATTCCTCAACCTTCTAAAATAATGAAGAACTTCTAAAACTCTCTAACAACTTATGGTTAAACTTAATTAAGTAAAAAATACTTTTAGTCTTCCATTTCCATGAGACCGACTGTCAAGGAAAAAGAGAGAAACTTTCTTATCAATGAAACAAGAAAGCATCTGTAACTACAGAATAATCTGAAATCACACTGCAAAATATCATAACTTTTTCATCTTTTTATTATTGTGCTGAAAACATACACACCAAATATCAGCAAACAAAACTTCTACATTTACAACTCAATGACACTCATTACATTTTTCATATTGTGTCAAAATTATCTGATCCTCATCCAAAACATTCCACTATCATTAATATAAACCCAGTGAAAAAATAGGATAATATTTGTAGTGAGCATAGAAGGATACAAAGGGCCAACAGACTTCTAGTGACATCCAAGTTTTCTCAGGAGACAATAGAGTAAAGAGATCTGGGGCATGATCGGGCCATTCATGAAGCAGTGGACATTGTGGTGGAGGGTAGCTGAAGGAGGAGGCTACTGGGTGCTACAAGGGAGACAGAAGGATAAAGTATGAAGACTGGTCACAGCCAGGGCCTGTGATTTAAAAGTCATATGGACATTTTCAATGCAGACAACATAGAAAGATAAGTTTGCAGGTGAAAAGAAAGAACATATTAATGAGAAAGTATCCTAAGAAATTAACTTGTGTCAAAGCCCAGATTTTCCCTAGCTCTTCACACTGTCTCCATTCAATGACAGAAATTATGGAGTTGACCTTAAATTATACCCAGCAAAGCTCAAACTTAAACAAAGGCTGAAGAAAAATATAGAATAACAAGAGACTTTGTTCAATGCAGAAGGTGAAGGATTCAAAAGAATAGTTCTATTTTCTAAAGAATTTATAGTTGACAATTTCTCTTTTTAAAAAATAAAAGAAAGGAAAGATCTAATAGATGACAAAAAGGGAGCTTCTCATGCTAAATGCAATTAACATCAATGCACTGTAGATGTACAAAATGCTGAATGGTAGATGTTTGGTTAAACATATATACTTTTTATATATGTTTCTTTTTTATTTATGTTTGTTTTTATGTATGTTTGTTATACATATACACAATAAAAAAAGAAATTATTAGGAAAAGCTGGTACCTTCACAGGAATGGAAGTTACCTATAATTTTTGCTTTGAATGAAGGCCAAAGAAACACTGAGCGGCAAAGGGCATGTAATGAAAGCAGAATATTCATCTGAAAGTAGGCTATGAATCAGAAAACTCAGAAGCTCCTCATGTTACATTTATAATAAAAATAATCTTATCTGAAGGAACACTTCCAATGGATTGGTCAGACATGTGGAAAATATCCATTTTCACAAAATAGTAAGATTCATTAAACATTTAGATGAAGAGCTAGGATAAATAAAGATATATAAAAACAAATGAATTTTCCAGTTAACAGAAAAACATACTAAAATTTATAGCAATTTTCCATGTCTATTAATCAAAATCTTCTGAATAAACTCACAGTGCAAACTTTTCATAAAGCAATTTCAGTGCTTGTATATGTCATTGTTGTTAGGTGCCATTAGGGTGACTCTAGATCGTAGTGATCCTACATACAACAGGACAAAGCATTGCCTAGTTCTGTGCCATCCTCACAATCTTTTCTATGCTTGAGCCCATTGTGTCAATCCATCTCGTTGAGAGTATACCCCTTTCTCACTAACCCTCTACAGTTATTATATATGTGATCTGTATATTTGTTTTAAAAATTGTAGTTAACATGGGTCTTCTCATTATATTTTCAAATGAAATCATAGAAAAATTGATACATACATACACTTATTTCACCAAGGCAGTATCAGTTAACTATATACACACCTGAGATTGTCAAAGGAGAATTCACATTTTATGTTAAAGTTTAGCAAGACTCTATGTACTGATTATAACAGACTTCTCCTTAAGGTGAAGATGAATGTCAATCAAATTTTAATCAGAGCTCTTTGGCAGGGAATGGCAGACCCAACAATCTGTTAAGAGAATTGCCACATTTTGGCAGAGCCACACCAAGCCATTTCAGTTGTGAGGAAGTTCCAGTGAGCAGTTCTGAAAGATGATCATTATTGTTTCCTTCCTGATGCCCTTGCACTGCTGCAAAACAAGTGTTAACTCTTTTTTTAGTAATGATACTCTACTTCTACACAGACCTTTAGACCAGAGTGGTCACATATAAAAGGAAACTTTAATAAACCTTATAGAAACCCATCATTTTACCAACTTTAGTCTGGTGATCCACTGTATGGAGTTCAAAGAGAAGTATACTTAGTCAAGTGTTCATTATCTTTATGATCTAGGATCATGTCAATGAAACAGAGAGTCCAGAATTAAGTTTGCATACTGTAGGTCCCCTTCTGGAGGGTGTACCAAAAGGTTGGCCTGAAATTGCTATTCCAAAAACCAAAACACATACACACACACACACACACACACAACATTGCTGTTCATTTGATTCTGACTGATGCAGACCCTATGTGTTGCAGAGTAGAATTATTGCACAGGACTTTCTTGGCTGTAATCTTTATGGAAGCCGATCATTAGGCCATTCTTCCATGCAGTGGCTGGGTGGGGTAAAACTGTCAATCTTTAGGTTAGAGACCGACAACAAACCATTGGTGCCACCAATGGTTCTATCAGAGGAAAGAAAAAAAAAAAAGTAATTTGCCAGGATTCATAAGGGAAAGAATCTCTAATTTTCAAAATAAATCTATATAATCCTTCCACATTTTTAATCCTAATCAGCCCCAGGAAGTGATTAAGAGGAAAAGCTAACATTGCCAATGGGAACCTCTGGGAAAGGGACATAATCTCCACCTAGAGGAATCTTTTGGGGTTCTGGGGTCTATGGTTACTTGACATTGTTACCAGATACACATTTTATGAATAGCAGTATTTAGCTTGCTAAGTTCTTTTTGAAACTGAACGTGTAACTCATTATGAATTTTTGATACTCTGACCTAATATTCTCAGTGTGGATTGGATCAACTCAGACTCAATGACTGACTGGGAATAGTGCCAATTTTATTTTTTGTTTTTGAGCAACATGGCAGCTTCTTGTGACTTAACCAGACCAACTAATAGTGTTTTGGGCCCATCCAAATTCATATATTGGAGATGTTGTTAGGTATCGTCAAGTTGTTTCTGACTCATAGCGACCCCATGCACAGCAGAACGAAACACTGTCCAATCCCACGCCAGCTCCACGATCCCAGCTATACCTGAGTCCATCATCCCAGCCTCCAGGTCAATCCATCTCATTGAAGGCCTCCCCCTCTTTCCTCGACCCTCCACCCTACCAAGCATGACATCCTTCTCCAGGGAATGGTCCCTTCTGACAACATGACCAAAATAGGTGAGATGAAG
>NW_006921674.1:1373850-1377972 GCF_000298275.1 Orycteropus afer afer | reverse complement strand
CAGAAGAGTATGGAGGGATGGACACTGGGAAGAGGTAACTATGGGGAGGAAGTGGGAGAGGAGCTGTTGCATTGTAAATTTTGGTCAATGACATGAGACAAAGTATATGTGAACTGCTATATGAAAAGTGAATTAACTCTGTAAATCTTCACCCAAATCAAAATAAAATTAAAAAAAAAATGTATTGAAATATTAACCCCAGCACCTATTTCAGGCTTTTAACCCCATAAATCAGCAGCAACATCTAGCTGGAGACACAGGTTTTTACCTTCTTGCTGACTTAGGGTTGGTTCACACAGTGTCATCTTTCTTTGAGAAATTCATCTTAATCCTGGGCTTTTGCTGGGAGTTTCTGAGGTGACAAAATAGTATTTATTTAGACTTCTTTGGGCCTGTATTAAATTCTCCAGTGTGTAAGCTTTATTATCATTGCAAGCCCAATCTTTGTCAGTACAAGCATGAATACTAGTCATTGCCTTATCATTGGTTCCCCAAAGGAGTTTGTCTCAGGGAAATATCCCTTACAAGACTAAAACCAGGATTCATTGATAAAACTTCCATTGATCAAAAGCCCTTTTCCTTCTTCCCTGAATAGATTGCAGAAGAGGCCATCCTATGGCTCTTATTGTTATTCTTCTTTTAAAAAACAAAACATTGCATGCTATTTACTTTTTTCCCTAAGTAACCCAACCAAAGTCATATCAATCTGCCTATTTTTCACCCATGTTAATGTTGTTGCTGGTGATGGTGTTAAGTGCCATCAAATCAGCTCAGACTCATAGTTACCTGACAGAATGAAAAAATGCCTGGTCCTGTGCCATCCTTACAATCTTTGCTATGCTTAAACTCATGTCCCAGCCACTTTGTCAAGCCATCTCACCAAAGGTCTTCCCCTTTTCTTTCTGACCTTCTACTATACCAAGTATGCTAGCCTTTTCCAGGCACTGGTCCCCTCTTACAACATGACCAAAGTGCATGAGATAAAGTTTGGACATTCTCTCTTCTAAGCAGCATCATGCAACACTTCTTCCAAGACAGATTTGTTCATTCTTCTGGCAGTTCACAGTATATTCAATATTCTTCATCACTAGCACAATTCAAATGTATTATTTCTTCTTCGATCTTCCTTATTCATTGCCTAGATTTCACATGATATGAAGTTATTGAAAATAACATGGCTACAGTCAGGTACACCTTAGTCTTCAAGTGGCATCTTTGTTCTTTAACTTTTTAAAGGATCGTTTGCAGTAAATTTGCACACTGCAATACATCATTTGATTTCTTGACTGCTACTTCCACGGGCATTGATTGTGGAGCCAAGTAAAGTGAAATCTTTGACGATTTCAGTCTTTTCTCCATTTATCATGATGTTGCTTATTGGTCCAGGTTTGAGGATTTTTGTAATCTTTATGTTGACCTGTAATCTATGCTAAAGACTATAGTCTTTAATCTTCATCAATAAGTGCTTCAAGTCATCTTCATTTTCAATCAGTAAAGTGTTGTCATCTGCATAACACAGGTTTTTAATTAGTCTTCCTCCAAACCTGATACTGTATTCTTCTTAAAGTAGTCCAGTTTCTGGGATTATTTGCTCAGTATACAAGTTGAACTGCTATGGTGAAAAGATATAACCATAATGCACACCTTTGCTGATTTAAACCATTCAGTATCCCCTTGTTCTGTTGAGCAACTATCTCTTGGTCTATGTACAGGTTCCTCATGAGCACAATTAAGTGTTCTTGAATTCCCATTTTTTCAATGCTATCCTTAACTTTTTACAATCCACCCAGTTGAATGCCTTTGCATAGTCAATAAAACACAAGTAAACGTTTTTCTGGAATTCTTTGCTTTCAGCCAGGGTCTATCTGACATCAGCAATGATATCCCTAGTTCTATGCCATCTTCTGAATCTGGTTTGAATTTCTAGCAGTTCTCTATCATTTTACTGCTGCAAAAGTTTTTCAATTATCAAAATTTTACTTGCATGTAATATTCATGATATTCTTTGATGATTTCTACATTCTGCTGGATCACCTTTGTTTGCATTGGGCACAATATGGATCTTTTCCAGTTGATTGGCCACATAGCTATTTTTCAAATTACTTAGCATAAACAAGTGAACTCCTCCAGTGCTGCATCCATTTGTTGAAACATCTCAACAATGGGTATTTCTGAGGTTTTATTTATGTATTTCCAATTCCTTCAGTGAAGCTTGGACTACTTCCATAAGTACAATCAGTTCTTGATCACATACCTCCTGAAATGGTTCAATGTTGAGCAGTTCTCTCTGGTGTGTTGCTTCCATCTTATTTTGATGTTTCCTGCATAATTTAACATTTTGCCCATGGAATCCTTCAATATTGTCACTTGAGGACTGAAATTTTTCCTCACTTCTTTCAGCTTAATAAATGCTGAATAAGTTCTTCCGTTTTGGTTTTCTGACTCCAGGTCTTCACACATTTCATTATGATTCTTGACTTTGTCTTTTCAAGCCACCCTTTTAAATCTTCTGATTAGCTCTTTTATTTCACCATTTATTCTATTCATTTTGGCTAATCTTCATTCAAGAGTAAGTTTCAGAGTCTCATCTGATATCCATTTTGCTCTTCTTCCTTTCTTGTCCTTTTAATGACCTTTTCCTTTCTTCAGGTATGATGTTCTTGATGTCATTCCACAACTTGTCTAATATTTGGTCATTTTTGTTCAATATGTCAAATCTATTCTTCAGAAACTCTATAAATTCATGTGGGATATAATCAAGGTTGTATTTTGGCTCTCATGGAGTTATTTCAATTTTCTTCAGCTTCAACTTGAACTTGCATAAGAGCAATTGAAGGTCTGTTTCACAGTCAGCTCCTGGCCTTATTTTGACTGATAATATTGATCTTCTCCATTACCTCTTTCCACACATGTAGGCTATTTTATTCCTGTGTATTTCATTTGGTGAAGTTTATATATATAATTATCATTTATGTTGTTGAAAAAAATTTTTGCATGAAATTAAAAAATTTCTTGAATCAAACGAGAATGAAAACACAACATATCAAAATCTTTGGGACAAAAGTAGAAAAAAGTAACAAAAGTAGTGATCAGAGGCCAATTTATAGCAACCAATGCACACATCAAAAAAGAAGAAAGAGCAAAAATAAACATCTTAACCCAACATCTCCAACAATTAGGAGAGTCACACACACACACACACACACACACTCACTCTACTACAGTAGAGTTGGAGTCGACTCATAGCGATCCCTCCTTGGGTTTCTGACGTGGTGTCACTACAGAAGTAGACTGGCCAAAGAAAAAGAGTAGGGGGAGAAAAAAGGCTACAGTCACCATAAGAAAAGAAATAATAAAGAATCAATCAGAAATAAATGAAACAGAAAATAGAAAGACAATGAACTAGAAGTTGGTTTTTTGAAAAGATTAATAAAATTGACAAACTACCAGCAAATTTATCAAAGGAAAAAAGAGGGAGAGAATACAAATAACATGAATAAGAAATTAATTGGATGACATCACAACAGAACCAACAGAAATTAAAAGGATATGAGGATATTATAAAGAACTATACTCCATCAAAAATCTAGAAAAAATGGACAGATTTCTAGAAATACACTACTTACCCAAACTAACACAGAATGAGGTAGAAAAGTTGAACAGACATAAGAATAAATTGAACAGGTCATAAAAATAAAAAAAAAAATTATCAACAAAAATAAGGTTCTGGCCCAGACAATTTCACTGGTGAATTATACCAAATGTTTACAGAACTACTGACACCAATCCTACTCAAACTATTCCAGAACATAGAAGAGGATGGAATACTCCTAAATTCATCATATGAAGCAAGAAACCTTGATACCAAAACCAGGCAAACACATCACTAAAAAGAAAAACTACAGACCAATATCCTTCATGAAAAAAAAAAAGCAAAACGTTCAACAAAATCCTAGCCAAAAGACTCCAACAACATATCAAAAAAATAATTAATTATGACCAATTGGGGTTCATATCAGGTAAGCAAGGATGGTTCAACATTAGAAAAACAGTCAACATCATCCACCACATAAATAAAACACAGGAAAAGAACCACATGATCATATCATCAATGCAGAAAAG
>NW_006921674.1:1371091-1373135 GCF_000298275.1 Orycteropus afer afer | reverse complement strand
GACAAAAAGACCTGTACAAAGAAAACTACAAAACTAAAAGCAACCATAAGGGATCTACATAAATGGAAGAACATGCCATGCTCAAAGATAGGAAGATTGAACATTGGAAAAATGTCAATGCTACCCAAAGCTATCTATATATTCAATGCAATCCCAATCCAGATCCCATCAACATTCTTCAAGGATATGGAAAAAACAATCACTAATTTTATTTAGAAAGGAAAGAGACCTCAGATAGGCAAAGCACTTTTGAAGAAGAACAACAAAGTAGGAGGTCTCACACCCCCAGATCTCAAAATCTACTATACAACCACAGTAGTCGATACATCCTGGTATTGGTACAATGACAGACACATAGACCAGTGGAATAGAATTGACAACTCAGAAATAGATCCATTGACCTAAGGTCAGCTGACTTTTTACAAAGAGCTGAAATCCATTAAATGGGGAAGAGATAGGCTCTTTAACAAATGGTGCTGGCAAAACTAGATATCTATTTGCAGAAAAATGAAACTAGATCCGTATCTCACATCATACACAAAGACTAACTCCTTATGGATCAAAGACTTAAATGTGAAACCTAAAACTATAAAGTCCTCAAAGAAAAAAATAGGGACTAATTTAGGGGCCCTAATTTATGGCATAGGAGCCCTGGTAGCATAGTGGTTAAGACATTTGACTGCTAACCAGAAGGCTGGTGGTTCAAACCCACCAGCCACTTCTCGGAAGGAAGATGGAGCAATCTACTTCCATAGTAATACTGCCTTGGAAACCCAAGGAGGGGTCTCTATGAGTCGAGTCTGACTCAATGGCACATAATAACAACAACAACAATTTATGGCATAAATAGACTGTCAAGCATAACTCAAAATGCACAGACAGCAGAACATAAACTAGATGAATGACACCTAAAAATAAATTTTTTATGTGTTTCAAAAGACTTCTGCAAAATAGTAAAAAGAGAACCTACAGATGATTGGGAAAAATATTTGGCAATGACATATCTGACGAGGTTCTTATCTCTAGAATTTATAGAAAACCCCAACACCTCAAAAATAAAAAGACAAACAATCCATTAAAAAATGGTCAGAAGACATGAATAGACACTTCACCAAACAGAATATTCAGGTGGCCAACAAACATGAAGAAATACTCATGATCATTAGCCATTAGAGAAATGTAAATCAAAATAGCAATGAGATACCATCTCATCCCAGCATTAGTAGCAAAGTTGAACAAAGCAGAAAATAACAAATGCTGGTGAGGATGTGGAGATATTGAGACTCTCATACACTGCTGGTGGGACTGTAAAATGATACAAACACCGCAGAAAGCAGTATGATGATTCCTTAAAACTCTGGGATTAGAAATGCCATTGGATCCAGCAATCCCATACTAGGTATATATCCTAAAGAAGTAGGAGCCAGCAAAAATACAGATATATGCATACCCATATTCATCACAGCACTATTTACAATAGTCAAAAGATGGGAACAACCTAGGTGCCCATCAGAAGAAAGAATAAGCATACTATGGTACATACACACATTGGAATACTATGCAACACTAAAGAATAATGTAGAATCTACAAAACACCACATAACATGGATGAACTTGGAGGACTTTATGCTGAGTGAAATAAGTCAATCACAGAAGGACAAATATTGTATTAGTTCATTACTGTAAAAAGTCAAGGAAAGCACAGGAGACATCAAGCTCAATTGGCCTAATATACTACACAAAACATTGTTCCACCTCCTACTTTGGTGAGTAGCGACTGAATCTTAAAAGCTTGCAAGCTGTCATCTAGATGCAACAATGGGTCTCTCCTCCTCCAGAGCAAAGAAGAATGAAGAAAACCAAAAATTCATGGAAATAATTAGTCCCAGTGACTGGTACACCATCTGATCTGCAGCCTATACAACTATGAGACCAGAAGAACTAGATAGTGCCCAGCTACCACTGTCAACCACTTGGAAGGGGATCTATGTAGGAGATCCTGGATAGAGAGGGAGAACAATGTGGAACAAAATTCAAACTCATT
>NW_006921674.1:1362721-1370716 GCF_000298275.1 Orycteropus afer afer | reverse complement strand
AAAAAAAAAAAAAGTCAAGGAAAGGTTTATATGTGGAAGGAAACTTCGTTTGTTACCAGAGGTGGGAGGGGAGGAGAAGGAACAAAGCAAAAATAAAGATAAATAAATAAGCAAAATAAAAGTAACCATCCACCCCCCCCAAAAAAAAACTTATTTGCAATGATGGAGTCGTGGGTCTTTCAAATTGTTTTCATAGTCTCCAGCATCATTTCTATCACCATGGCCATATTTTCCAACTACTGATGCTTTTTCTTTGTTTACAACACCTTGTTTTCAACACTTGCTGATATGATTTTTCCCTGGCAGAGAAAAAAGGGTGGAGAAATGTAGAGAGTGGGTGTTGAAGAGCAAACAGAAGATAGAAATTGTGTTATACTATTACTATTAAAAGTTTATTTGAATTTAAAAAAAAAAATTGAAGAATTAAATTTAGATAAATTTGCTTAACCAAGTCATATTAGTTCTTAAAATATCTCTCTAATTTAAGAAAACAGATGGATATCTTTATTTCATTAGGCACCTTTTAACTTTCATATTTTCACAGTACACATTGCTCATTTCTTTCAAAGATGATATTAGTAGCTTCATCTTACTTGCATGTTTTCTATCTGATATTCAAGGAGCTCTGGTGGCACAATGGTTAAAGAATTTGACTACTAGCCAAAATGTTGGCAGTTCAAACCCACCAGTTGCTCTGCAGGGGAAAGATGAGGCAGTCTGCTTTGGCAAAGATTTACTGCTTTGAAAACCCTACTGGGCATCTCTGCCCTGTTCAACAGGATTGCTATGAGTCAGAATTGATCCGATGGTAGTGGGTAACTGATACTTCAAATTTTGCTTGTTGCAGTATGATTGTTAACATTGTCAATATTTCTAACATATTTTTCCTCCCCTGTCATTATAACTCCAACAGTTGTGTGGTTTTAGTTTTTCTTTATGTGCATTTATTTTGGGACTCTCTCTACTATAACAATTTTCACTCCCATATTTCCTTCTTCCTGAACACTAGTTGCATGTCTTCTTTGTTTCTATTTTATTTTTATCATCTTAAAAATAATTTTTATATATACAGTATTTTTTAAATTTTGTTTGTATTATTTCTACAAGCACATTAACAAAATCTTTATCTTAGTTCATATTTCTCCAAAGCCAACTTTGAGACAAATATCAGAAATAACCATTGTATTTGGGATACAATTCTTGAAAGGAGTATGAAGAAATTGGAAAGTGAGACAGGGAGGGAAGGAAGACAATAAAGGCTGTGGTAATGACCTTGAGTTCAAACCAGCTGGGGATCTTATGAAAGGATAGAGGGAGCATTTGACAAAACTGTCAGACTGAGGAATGAAGAAAATAGTATATTATTTCACTAACTCTCATTATTTATTGATTGAAGTTAATTCCTGAGGTATAACCTCTCTGTACTTTTAGCTTGCCCCACATAAGAGAAGGGAGCTCTGTGCCTAAGCCATTTGACTGCTAATCAGAAGGTTGGTGGTTCAAACCCACCAGCCACTCTGTGGACAGAAGGTTGGGCAATCTACTTCCATAGTGATACTACCTCGGAAAACCAAGGAGGGGGTCACTATGAGCTGGATCTGACTCAACAGCAGTGAGTTTAGTTTGTTTTTTGGTACACAAGAGAAGTACAGCCAGAACACTCCTTAGAAGTGAGGATGTTGAGACTTGTTTGATGTACTTTGGACATGTTACTGGAAGGGACCAATCCCTGGAGAAGTACATCATGCTTGGTAAAGAGGAAGATCCTCAACAAAATGGATTGGTAGAGTTGCTGCAACAATGGGCTCAAACATAGGAATGATTGTGAAGATGGTACAGGACCAGATAGCGTTGTTTGTTTGCTTTTTTCCAGTTCACACAGGGTCGCCATGAGTTGGAATCAACACAGTGGCATCTTATGACAACAACACAGAAGAGATGAGCACTTGCTTGCAGTCAGTAAATAATGGATGATCTCAGACAGAGAAACACATAAAGTTATTGGCTTGTCTGCAGCCTCCAGGATAGCTTATGTGAAGATAAGGGCATGGCATCAGCAAGATGTTAAAACCCATTGTCTGTATTTATATATATTATATTTATTGTATTTTTTTTCCTGTTTCTATTAACATGACTTTCAACTTTGCTATGTTTCTCTCTTTCTTCTCTATTTCTTCCCTAGATTTACCAACTAAAAATAAATTATTTTGTAGAACAAGTTTCTTTCTCTTTGTCCGTTTTCCTTGACCTCTCCTATCTTCTTCCACTTCTATTTCTGTTTCTCCTTTGACAGCTTCTGCCACCATCCATGAACCAGAGACAGATGAATTTGTTAGCAAACAGCAGGGTTAAATCTCAGAGCCTTCACGGTTTTTGATAGTTTTAACTAGGAGCATGGGATGCTGACAGGATATCATTTTCAGAAGAGGAAAGATGAGGGCCTTATGGTCAGATTAACAAGCTTTGAAGGAAGTCTATAGATATCCTTTTTTAATAAGCAGACATAATTTTATTGTCAACTGGCATTAAATGGCCTTCCACTTTATTGCTTATTAATGAGTAGGAATTGGGGAAGTTATTGTAGGAATATCAGGAAGGAGGTTCAAAGACAGCTTCCTAAATAGTGCTCTGGCTGTTATCAACTCTCCTCCACATGGAAAAAATCCCTTTCAAGCTGATAGTCAACTGCACTGATTGTAAAAAGTGGAAAATGTGTAAGTTGGATTCAGCTGCTGACCATTCTGAAAGGGCTCAATGTAAGAGGTTCTGTATAGAGTGGGGGGAAATGTGAAATAAAACTCAAAATCACCAGAAAGACCAGACTTACTGGTCTGATAAAGACTGGTGGAACCCTTGACTATGACTATGGTGCTTAGACATCCTTCAAGCTATGAACTGAACTTAACCGCCATGATTCAACTGTCAGACAAACCACAGGCCTAAAAGGTAAACAGTAATACCAGGTTCATTAGAAAAATTAAGCACATGAGATCAAGAGGAAAACATTTGCTCATGGATAGAGCTAGGAAGCAAGGAAGGGATGGGAAAGTAGGAGGCAGAGAAGGGGTGGATGAAGTGAAGGGGTAAATGCAGGGACGAAGTGAGAAGAATGCTGTTACAGTTTAGGGATTGCAGTAAATGTCATAAAACAGATTGTGTACAGATTGAATGGCAAATCAAATGGCTCTGTAAACTATCACTAAATCACATTTAAAAAAAAAAAAGGAAAAAAATGTCAGGGGCAGGTGGAAGAAAAAGAAAACAACAACAAAAAAATAGAACAAGGAAGGGGGAAAAGAGGCAAGGACAGAAGAGGAGAAAGAAAAAGACAAGAAGAGAAAAATATCAATGCAAGTGGTAGCTGCCACAGTTCACTCCGTGAGAGCTCACACCACCATCCAGAGTAGTGTGGCGGGAACTGCTGATCACGGAGCCAGGGTGGGGAATAGGGTGGGGCGTGGGGGTGGGAGTGGGAACAGAAAGAAAAAAATTAAGAGGACATGAAGAGGAGGAACGGAAAGAAAAGAAAAAAGAGAAAAACAAGGGAGAGAAGAGGGAAGAACTAAGAAGGAAAAGAAAAAGGAAAAAGGGAGAGAAAAAAAGCAGTAACATACCAAGAAAGTGCTAGCCATTAAGCAGGGCCATATAGGAACGCAGCTCTTGCTCCACTGGAGCACACGAATGGGAGCATTGAGTGTTAGGGACAGGTGCTGTAATCATGTGGACAGTGAGGGAGGGGCTTGCACTGATCAGGATACAAAACAGAGAAAAAAAAAAAAAAAAAAAGGCAAGGGAAGAGGAAAAGAAAAGGAGGCAGGGAGACAGAAGTAATTAGAAAGAGAAAACACCAAAGGGCACACAGCTCTGGCTGTGGGGGGAATTTGTCCTGCTGCTAGGTGGGTGGGGGTGAGGAGAATCATGCCTCTGGTCACTAGGAGATTGTGCAAGATAAGGGGGGAGGTACACCATTTCATTTTTGATAACTTCCAATTTTTCTAGATTCATACTTTATACATGCCACGTAATGATTATTAACGGATGGTTACAGCTGTTTATAATAATTTTGTATTGTGCCATATCAGCAGGAGAAGGTCCTGAAGGCTTTCCTCCATGCACATCATTAAGGTCAACTCTCTTTTGAGGAGGCAGCTTTTCCTCAGTTGTATTTTGAGTGTCTTCAAACCTAAGTGGTTCATCTTTTGCTACTACTGTATAAGATAATATTCCTCTGTTATTCAGAAGGTTTCCACTGGCCATTTTTTCAGAAGTAGATCACGATGTTTCTTCTTCTTAATCTGTCTTTATAAGTTCAAGGAAAACCTGTCTACTATGGGTGACCCTGCTGGTATTTAAAATGCTGGTAAAAAATGGTGGTAGGATAGCTTTTACTGTCACAGCAACATGTAAACCACCACAGTAAGGTAAACTGAAAGGGGAGTTATGGATTAAATGAGATAACATATATAAAAATTCAAGTGCAATATTGACACTTAATAGATACCATATATATAGGTTATCATTACAATTACAATATTACAATATACCACTGCCACCCCTCACTTTTCACCTGCAATTGGCTATTTGTAGGTATCAAGGCACTAATCCAATATTTACATTAAGAATTAATCAAGATGAGATTGGTTATGGGCTTGATCCCACTTTCATGATTGTGTCCAAGGATTTTATAATCATTTCACAACTCATTTATCTTTAGTCTTCGTACTTTTGAAGGATGAGAATGTTATTCAGCATTTCATTTGCAAATAAATGTGACAGAAATAGGTTAAAAAGAAGATAAATCAGTTCAGATAGTTTTGCTTTAAAGCATGCATGTGGTGAATCTAGCTTCAATATATCTATAGATAATCCTAGGTAAATTAGTTGTTGTTGTTAGTGCCATTGAGTCAGCTCTGACTCATAGCAACCCTATGTACAACAGAACAAAACACTGCCTTGTCCTGCTCCAGCCTTGCAATCCTTCCTATACTTGAGCTCATCATCGCAGCCACTGTGTCAATCTATCTAATTGAGAGCCTTTCCCTTTTTCACTGACCCTCTTCTTTGCCAAGCATGATATTCTTTTTCAGAGACTAGTCTCTTCTGACATGACCAAAGCAGGTGAGACAAAGTCTGGCCACTCTACCTTCCAAGGAGCATTGAAGTTGCACTTCTTCCAGGACAGTTTTTTTTTTTTTTCATTCTTCTGGCAGTCCTTGGTATTTTGCATATTCTTTGCCAACACCATAATTCAAAGGTACCAACTCTTCTTCGGTCTTCCATATTCATTGTCTAGCTTTCACATCCATATGAGGTGATGGAAAATACCATGGTTTGGGTTAGGTGCACCTTCATCTTCAAAGTGTTATCTTTGTTTCTAAACACTTTAAAGAGGTCTTTTGCAGCAGATTTTCCAAGTGCAATATGACTTCTGTATCTTGACTGCTATTTCAATGGCTGTTGACTAGGGATCCAAGAAAAATGAGATCCCTAACAACTTTTAATCTTTTCCTCATTTATTGTAATGTTGCTTATTGGTCCAGTTGTGAGGATGTTTCTTTTCTTTATATTCAGGTGTAATCCATACTGAAGACTGTAGTCTCTGATCTTCATTAGTAAGTGCTTCAAGTTATCTATCTTCACTTTAAGCAAGCAAAGTTGTTTCATCTGCATATCGAGGTTGTTAATGAGTCTTCCTCCAAGCCTGATGCCACATTATTCTTCATATACTCTAGCTTCTCAGGGTTATTTTCTCAGCATACAATTTGAATGAATATGGTGAAAGGATACAACTCCGATGCACACCTTTTCTTATTTAAACCATGCAGCATCCCCTTGTTCTGTTTGAACAACAGCCTCTTGGTCTGTGTAAAGGTACTTAATGAACACAATTAAGAGTTCTGGAATTCCCATTCTTTGCAATATTATCCATAATTTGCTATGATCCACACTGTCGAATGTTTTTGCAGAATCAATAAAACACAGATAGACATATTTCCAGCATCCTTTGCTTTCAGCAAAGATTCCTCTGACATCAGCAATGATATCCCTCATTCCACATTTTTCTGGTTACCTGGTGCTGCTCTGACAAGAAATATACCACAAATGGGATGGCCTTAACAAACAGGAGTTTGCTCTTACAATTTGGAGGCTTTAAGTGCCAGTTCAAAGGGCCCAGCTCTAGGAGCTGGGTGAAAGCCCCTCAACCTTGGGGTCCAGCTCTGCCTCCTGCTCCTGGCCCACTGGAGCTAGAGGCATTTCTTCACTCACACAACTGCTGGCTGCTGAGGCCGAGAAGCCTCAAGGTTGACAAGTAAAAGGCACAGTCCTGATGTTACCAAACCACACGGCAGGCCATTAACTTAAGACTTGTAAATCACAAGGTCAGCAAAGCATAGCAGGCTGCTGAGCAACAACAAGGCTACATGCAGGGTCCAAGCATGCCATAGGCTAGAGACCATTCCCAAAGCTTCTCCTTATTTAGAAGCAGATGACATTCCAAAGGCAGCTACTCAGCTGCTTGTGGTAGATCCCACCATGGAGTTGATTGCCAGTGTCATCATGGAAAATAACTACCACCAACTGCCCAGCCACTCATCCAGGCCCAGCCAAGTTGACACACAAACATAACCACCATAATTCCACCCTTTGTCAATGTGGCACCTGTACAGATCTTCAGTGGGTGGTATCAGTACAGGTCTCCTCCACTGGGTGGCTCCAGTTCCCTACTTCCTGAGTGGTGACCTCACCCCTTGGCCTGGTGGGCCCTGTTCCTCTGCCTCTTGAGCATGGCAGCCCTGCCCCCTCACTCTTGTGCAGTTGCTATGGTCTCCACTCCAGTCACATTACCTTCCCTCTCCCAGGCTGCACCTATGGCCTCATGGGGAGTTCCTTATGATCAGTTGACTGGGAAGAGAAAACTCTTGCCTGGTTTACATATGGTTCTGTGCAATATGCAGGCACCACTCAAAAGTGGACAGCAGCAGCATTGCAGCCCCTTTCTGGGACTTCCTTAAAGGACAGTGGGGAAGGGAAATCCTCCCCATGGGCAGAACTTCGAGCTGCGCATATGGCTGTTCACTTTGCATGGAACAAGAAATGGCCAGATGTGTGATTATATATGGATTCATGGGCTGTAGCTAATGGCTTAACTGGATGGTCTGGGACTTGGAAGGAACATGATTGGAAAATTGGTGACAAGGATGTATGAGGAAGAGGTATGTGGATAGATCTCTCTGAATGGGCCAGAGGAGTAAAGGTATTTGTGTCCCATGTGAGTGCCCAACAAAAGGTGACCTCGGCAGAGGAGGACTTTAACAATCAGGTGGAGAGGATGACACATTCAGTGCAAACCAGCCATCCTTTTTCCTCAGCTACTCCTGTCATTGCTCAATGGGCTCATGAACACAGTGACCATGGTGGCAAGGATGGAGGTTATGCACAGGCTCAGCAACATGGACTTCTACTTACCAAGGCTGACTTGGCTACCGCAACTGCTGAGTGTCCAATCTGCCAGCAGCAGAGATCAACAATGAGTCTGCGATATGGAACCATTCCTCGGGGTGATCAGCCAGCAACATGGTGGCAGTTTGATTACATTGGACCCACTTCCATCATGGAAAGGACAACGTTTTATTCTTACTGGAAAAGATACTTATTCTGGATATCGATTTGCCTTCCTTGCATACAACGTGTCTGCCAAAACTACCATCTATGGACTTACAGAATGCCTTATGGTATCCCACACAGCATTGCTTCGGATCAAGGGACTCACTTCACAGCCAATGAAGTGCGGCAATGGGCTTATGCCCATGGAATTCACTGGTCTTACCATGTTTCCCATCATCCTGAAGCAGCTGGCTTGATAGAATGATGGAATGGCCTCCTGAAAACACAATTATGGTGCCAGCTAGGTGGCAATACCTTGAAGGGTTGGGGCAATGTTCTCCAGGAGGTTGTATCTGCTCTAAACCAGCATCAATATAGGGTTCTGTTTCT
>NW_006921674.1:1358638-1362106 GCF_000298275.1 Orycteropus afer afer | reverse complement strand
ACCACATGACCAGCTGCAGAAACGAGGACTGTGATTGTTATATTTCTTCATTGTTTATGTGCATCAAATATTTTTGTTTCCTTCTGTTATGAACTGTGAAATGTAAATAAGGTTAATGCATTTTGGTTGTACATGTGTTAGCGTAGCATGTTAGGTGCAAATATGACTTTATAATAGTCCTTATTTAAAAAAATATATATGGTTAAGAAGATGTGTACAACTGCCAAGTTGACAAGGGGTGGACTGTGATAGTTGGAGCCATGTGTCAATTTGGCTGGACCACAATTCTGTGTGGTTTAAGGAGTTGTGATGTGGTTATTCCCATGATGGGATCAGATTAATGTTTTGAGCAGCCAATCTGTTGAAAGGGACTTTCCCTAGGGGTGTGACCTGCTTCAAGTATATTTATGGACATCCTGGGAAGAGAGACATTCTTCTGTGGATCAGAATTCTATTGTGTTGCCTACAACTGTCCGTGAGTGAACACAATTCAGCCTGGAGATCTTGGATTTGTCATTCGTTGGAGTCAACAGTCAGTATACTACCTATCAACCTTGAGCTCCTCAGCCCCTGCAGCTGCAAGAGTCAGGAGAAGCCGCCAGCCTGACATGGAAAAGCCTCCAGCTTGACGTTTGATCCAAGAACTTTGGACTTGCCAGCTTCTATAAATGTGTGAGCCATTTTCCTAAGATAAATTTATCTCTCTTGATATATATAAGCTTTACTGGTTTTGTTTCTCTGGAGAACCCAGTCTAACACACACATCTTATAAATTCAGCTTGCATTTCTGGAAGTTCTCTGTCAACATACTGTTACAAGTGTTTTTGAAATATCTTCAGCAATAGTTTACTTACATGTAATATTAATGTTACTGTTCAATAATTTCCACATTCTGTTGGATCACCGTTCTTTTCAATAGGCACAAATATCTGTCTCTTCCAGTCAGTTGGCCAGATAGCTATCTTCCAGATTTCTTGGCATAAATGAGTAAGCACCTCTAGTACTGCATTAGTTTGTTGAGACACATCAACGGGTGTTCCATCAATGCTTGGAGCCGTGTTTTTCACCAATTCCTTCAGTGCATCTTGAACTTCTTCCTTCAATATTATTGGTTGTTGATGTTACATCCTGAAATAGGTGGACATTGACCAATTCTTTTTGATACAGTGACTGTGTATTCTTTCCATCATCTTTTGATGTTTCCTTCATCATTTAATATTTTGCACTTAAAATCCTTCAATGTTGAAATTCAAGGCTTTAATTTTTTCTTCATTTCTTTCAACTTAAGAAATGCTGAGTGTGTTGTTCCCTTTTGGTTTTCTAACTCCAGGTCTTTGCAAATTCATTGTAATATTTTCGTTTGTCTTCTCAGGCTGCCCTTTGAAATCTTGTATTCAGTGCTTTCATTTTCTCATTTCTTCCATTCACTTTAGCATCTCTCCTTTCAAGAGCATGTTTCAGAGTCTCTTCTGACATCTATTTTGACCTTTTCTTCCTTTCCTGTCTTTCAAAGACTTTTTACTTTCTTCATATGTAATATATTTTTTTAAATTGTGATTTGGGTGAAAATTTACAGAGCAAATTCACATTCCATACAACAGTTCACATACACTTTGTCTCATAACATTGACAGCAATTCATCACAATGCAATATTTCCCCTCCCACTTCTTCCCCATAGTTACCTCTTGCCTGTGTCCATCCCTCCATGCACTCCTGCCCCCTGAGCTGTCTCCCTATACATAAGCAGCCCTTCTTTCTCCCATGATTGTTCTCTCCAAGGAGTGTATCTACCTCAGGTAAATGTTCAGCTCATATGCCTGTCTTTTGTTTGGCTGAAGCCACATGTGTGGGTTCAATTCCAGACCTGAAGGACAGCTAGGGGCCATAGTCTCAGTGGTTCCACCAGGCTCTATTGGACCAGCAAACCTGGTCCCCACTTTTTTTTTCTCCAAGTGATTTTGAGTTTTGTTCCATATTTTTCTCCCTTTCTATCCAGAATCCCCTACATAGGTCCCCTCCAAGTGGTTGCCAGGTACCATCTAGTTCTTCTGGTCTCATAGTCATACACGCTGCAGATCAGATGGTGTCCCAGTCACTAGGACTAATTGTTCCCGTTAATTTTTTGTTTTCTTCATTCTTCTTTGGTCTGGAGGAGGAGAGACCCATTGTTGTATCTACATGGCAGCTTGTAAGCTTTTAAGATCCCAGTTGCTACTTGCCAATGTAGGAGGTGGAACAATGTTTTGTGTAGTATGTTATGCCAATTGAGCTTGATGCCCCTGCTACTATGGTCGCGAGCCCACAGGTTCAACTACTCAGTCCTTTTGGGTAGTTGGCTGTAACCAAGCAGTGACTACAACCTTGCCCCTTGTCAGCTCTACTATACACCTGGGGATTCAGATCATGCACATAAACTTATAGGACCATGGTCCACCAACCCTATACATGTTCTTGGGTACCCTCTCACTTCATAGCTACTAGTTCAGCCTGTCGACCCATCTATCTACTCATATACCCGTGCTTGCCTTCACTGACAATGCAGTACTGTATGTGAAAAAGGGTTCATCTTTGCTGTCTATACCTCCCATGTACTTCTCTATGTTTTTCTCTTACTCAGTGTCACCATATTGATCACTCACATTTGGTACATTGCCCTTCTCTTCACCCAAATCAGTACTTATCTCTGTCTATCAAACAGTGTTCACTCCCCTCCCCTACCAGCCCTGGTAAACAAAAAAGAAAATTTCCTTCCATAGATAAACTTTTCCTTGACTTTTACGTTAATGGACTAATACAGATTTGTTCTTTTGTATTGATTTATTTCACTCAGCATAATGTACTCCAAGTTCATCCACGTTCTGTGGTGTTTTTCAGATTCTACATTATTCTTTACTACTGTTGCGTAGTATTCCATTATGTGTATGTACCATAGTTTGGTTATACATTCCTCAGTTGATGGGTAACTAGGTTGTTTCCATCTTTTGGCTATTGTAAATAGTGCTTTTATGAACATGGGTGTGCATATGTCTGTTCTTGTCATAGCTCTCACTTCTTTAGAGTATATACCTAGTAATGGAATGGCTGGATCAAATGGTATTTCTAATTCCAACTTTTGAAGGAATCTCCATACTGCTTTCCACAATGGTTGTACCATTTTACAGTCCCACCACCAGTGTATGAGAGTACCAAACTCTCCATATCTTGCCAACATTTGTTACCTTCTGTCTCATAGAACTTTGCTACTAGTTCTGGAGCAAGATGGTATCTCGCTATTTTGATTTGCATCTGTCAAATAGCTCTGGTATTATGATCTTGAATATATCCCTCCTGAATTTAGAGATCATCTAAAGAATAGATTTGATGCATTGAACACCAATGATCAAAAACCAGAAGAATTGTGGGAGGATATCAAGAACATCATCCATGAAGAAAGCAAGAGATCACTAAAAAGACGAGAAAGGAAGAGA
>NW_006921674.1:1355681-1357162 GCF_000298275.1 Orycteropus afer afer | reverse complement strand
GTGCTGGCAAAGAATGCTGAAAGTACCATGGACTGCTAAAAGAACTAACAGATCTGTCCTGGAGGAAGTGCACCCAAAAGCGTGCCTTGGAAGCGAGAATGGCCAGACTTCATCTCACCTACTTTGGTCATGTTGTCAGAATGGACCATTCCCTGGAGAAGGATGTCATGCCAGGTAGGGTGGAGGGTCAATGAAAAAGGGGGAGGCCTTCAATGATTGATATGGTGGCTGCAATGATGGGCTCAGGTATAGCAGAGATCATGGAGCTGGCGCGGGATAGGGCAGTGTTTCATTCTGCTGTGCATGGGGTCTCTATGAGTTAGAAATGACTCCATGGCACCTAACAAAACAAATAGCTGTGGTAGCCTAGTGCCTAAAACAATTGATTGTTAACCAGACGCTGGTTGTTCAAATCCACCAGCCACTCCTCAGAAGGAAGGTTGGGCAATCTACTTCCCTAGTGATACTGCCTAGGAAACCCAAGGAGAGGTCTCTATGAGTCGGATCCCACTCGACAGCACAAAGCAACACAAGAGCAACAGTAGCTAATGATAGTGAGCATTTCTTCATATGTTTGTTGGCTGCTTAAATATCCTCCTTGGTGAAGTGTTTATTCATGTCTTCTGCCCATTTTTTAATTGGATTGTTTGTTTTTTTGTTATTGAGGTGTTGGAATTTTCTATAAATTATATAGATAAATCCTTTGTCAGGTATGTCATTGTCAAATATTTTTGCCCAATCTGTAGGTTCTCTTTTGATTCTTTGGAGAAGTCTTTGGAAGCACATAAAAATATAATTTTTAGAAGGTCCCAACCATCTGGTTTCTTTTCTGCATTTTGAGTTATGCTTGATAGTCTATTTATGCCATATATTAGGGACCCTAAATTTGCCCCTACTTTTTCCTTGAGAAACTCTAGCGTTTTAGGTTTCTCATTTAAGTCTTTGATCCATCTGGAGTTAGTTTTTGTGTATGGTGTGAGGTACAGATCTTGTTTCATATTTCTGCAAATGGATACCCAGTTTTGCCAGCACCATTTATTAAACAAGCATTCTCTTCCCCATTTAATGGATTTCGGCCCTTTGTCAAAGTTCAGCTGACCATAGGTTGATGCATCTGTTTCTGGGTTCTCAATTCTATTCCATTGGTCTATGTATCTGTCATTAAACCAATACCAGGCAGTTTTGGCTACTGTGGCTGTGTAGTAGGTTTTCAGATCCGGCAGTGTGAGACCTCCTACTTTGTTCTTCTTCTTCAGTAGTGCTTTGCTTATCTGAGGTCTCTTTCCTTTTCATGTAAAGTTAGCGATTGTTTTTTCCATATCCCTAAAGAATGTTGATGGGATCTGGATTGGGATTGCATTGAATGTATAGATTACTTTGGGTAGAATTGACATTTTCACAATGTTCAATCTTCCTATCCACAAGAATGGGATCTTCTTCCATTTATGTAGATCTCTTATGGTTGCTTAAAGTAGTTTTTT
>NW_006921674.1:1353015-1354265 GCF_000298275.1 Orycteropus afer afer | reverse complement strand
CTTCTCTTACCCAGTCTTTCTCAAGGAGGTTGTTGTTCAGTTTCTGTGTGTTTACTCTTTTCCTGTTGATCTTCCTATTGTTGATTTCTAATTTGATAGTATTATGATCTGAGAAGATGCTTTGCAGTATTTCAATGTTTTTAAATTTATTGAGGCTTGCTTTGTGGCCTAACATATGGTCTATCATGGAAAATGTTCCATGTGCACTGGAAAAGAATGTATCTTGTGCTGCTGTTGGGTGAAGTGCTCTGTAGATGTCTATAAGGCTAAGTTGGTGGATTGTATTGCTTAGCTCTTCTGCATCTTTGTTGAGTTTCTTTCTAGTTGTTCCATATTTCAATGAAAGTGGTGTATTAAAGTCTCCCACTATGACTGTAGAGTCATCTATTTGACTTTTCAACTTTTTTAAAGTTTGATTTATGTATTTTGGGGCTCTTTCATTGAGTCCATAGATATTTATTATGTTTGTATCTTCATGTTCTATTGATCCTTTAACCATTATATAATATCCTTCTTTGTTTTGTATGGTGGTTTTTGTCTTAAAGTCAATTTGATCAGAAATGAATATTGCCACTCCTGCTCTCTTATAGTTGCCATTTGCTTGATATGTCTTTTTCCAACCTTTGATTTTTAGTCCATTTTTGTCTTTATCTCTAAGGTGTGTCTCTTGTAGGCAGCATATTGATGGGTTTAGTTTCCTTATCCAATCTTCAACTTTCCATCACCTGAGTGTTGCACTTAATCCATTAACATTTAGTGTAATTATTGACAAGTATGAATTTGTTGCTATCCTTTTGGTATGTGTTTTTTCCTGGTGTACTTGATGTCTTTGTTCCATATTATTTTCTGTGCTGAGCTCATTATGTTTATGAACCATGTTATCATTTCCTTTGTTGCTGTTGTTTTAGTATTTGCTGAATATTTGTGCTTATCCTCTGTTTTATTGTGATATGAAGGTTTATCATTTTTCTTTGAGGTTACCTTATGATTTATAATTTTATCCCCGAGTTTACAACAGTCAATTCTATCTTGTAACTCTGTTAACTATCTCACCATTTAGAAGTTCTGTAACTACATAGTATTTTCCCTCTTTTTGTTTGTAATTGGCCTCACTTGCTATTTGATGTCTTTGGTTCCCTGTTTACAATCTTATAAGCTCATTTTACTTTGGATATGTCCATAGCTGTGGTTTCTGGGTTATGTCATCTTGTGTATTAATGGTCAGTTGTTATTTGCTATTTTTGGTTCTC
>NW_006921674.1:1347239-1352905 GCF_000298275.1 Orycteropus afer afer | reverse complement strand
TCTTTCAGGGTTTTATATATACCATAACATTGCTTTCTCATTTGCATGGTTTCTGCTGAGAAATCAGAGCTTATTCTTACCGGTTGTCCTTTGTAAGTAACTTTTTGTTTTTCCCATGCTGCTTTCAGGATTCTGTCTTTGTCTTTGGTTTTGGTAAGTTTGATGATATGTCTTGGTGATTTTCTTTTGGGGTGTATTCTGTTTTGGGTTTGTTGCACTTCCTGTGTGGATGTATTCTTATCTTTCATCATATTAGGGAAGTTCTCCTCCAACAGATCTTGGACAATTTTCTCAGTACTTTTCTCTTCCTGTTCTGGAATTCCAATGACATGTAGGTTATTCCTTTTAATGGTAGCCCACATGAACCTTACACTTTCTTCATTTTTTGTTTTCTGATTGATCCTTTTCCAAAGAAGTATTCAAGTATTTGTCTTCAATCTGATTAATTCTGTCTTCCATTGTATCAGCTCTACTCCTTTGTCTTCCAATGTGTTATCTATTTCTCACAATTTAGTATTAATCTTCTGGGTATCTACCTGTAGATTTATAATAATTTCTAATTTTTCATTTATTTTGACATTTTATTCTTGTATTTTCTTCCAAAATTCTTCTAGAGTTTTTTCTGTGGTTTTATTTTATTTATTTATTTTTTGATCTGTCTCTCAATCCTTTGACGATACCTAAAGATAATTCTTTTGAATCCTTATCAGAGAGTTCCAATGCTGCTTCTTCCTCAGGAATGTGTTCTGGGTCTGTATCCTGCTCCCTTGTTTCTACCACTTTATCTTGCTTCTTTGTGTAGACTCTGATGGTCTCTTGTCTCTGAGACATTGTGGCATTGTTGTATTTAGATTTCTGCTAACCGTTTGTGAAGAGTAGCCAAGGGTGATTCAGGCTTTTCTTAGTGGTTTTTTATCATTGGCTACCATTGGTGGAGAAGGAGGTGGTGGCTCTTGCTCAGTAAGTGAAGTTGCAGGAGGTGTGGATGTTGTTGTGTCTTATGTGGACTGTTGCTGTCTCCCACTTAGGTAGACAAAAATTACAATTGAATAACCATCAAAAACTAAAAGCACATGGACAAAAAATACACCACACAATCGCACAGGAACAGTAACCAAGAAAAGAAAAAATGGAAAAAGAAGAAGAAAAAAATGAGAAAACCTCCAATATCTGGCAATAGGACAATAAGAGAAAAAAGGTAGAGAAGGAGAACAATGAAGAAAAAAAAAATGGGGAAAATGCAAAAAGAAAAACAAGGAATGGGGCTAACTACTAGAAAAAAAAGGAAAAAGAAAAAAATTTAACCAGGAATGGGGAAAAGTAAAAAAAAAGCTGGGAACTAAGACCTGGGAAGGGAGAATAAAAAATAATTGTAAAAAGGACAAAACTACTATTAATAGTAGTAGTTTTAAAACAGACAAAAACAAGCAAACTAAAAACCAGAAAAAAGAAAGAGAAAATAAAATAAATAGAAAAAAATTGGAGAGGGCAGGGCAGGACACGCAGGCTCCATCTGAGTACACAGAATGGGATGGAGTTCCTTCGGGCCCAGAAGGTGGGTGGGAGTGGGGGATGGCCGCACTTCCATTCACCAAGCGGGCATGGGATATAAGAGTAACAAGGCAAATGTCACACCTTTTCAGTCATCCATGTTCGGAATGTCCTTGGGGTTACTGTTAAGTAAAAGCTGTTCTTAAGCCCCTGGAATTTGAGAGAGCACTGTGTCTTTAAATATCAAAATGGTCAAGCTGCTTGTAAACATTCAAAATGGCTGTGCCTTCTGGACAGGCAAAAGTCCAAAGCTCAGCCTGCCTCCCTCTTCGCTGCTGCTTTGCCTTTTATTCCCCAGTCACCAGAGCTGTCCTCCATGCAGTCCCTGGCTAGCAAGCTGATTTTTAGGTTAATTCTTAGGGCCTACCACCACTCACCAATCTCCAAGCTGTCTGTCCCATCAGGATTGCTCAGGATCACTGCCAGACCTGAGCTCCGTATGTCTCCTTTTCTGGTATTTTCATGCAAATTTTTCTGCTAGTTGGGGTTTAGTCCACTTCTATATCCTTCCCTTCAAGGCTCATGGGTCCAGGATTATCTTCTGTGTCTGTGTTAATTGGTTCCCCTTTTGTTTTTTGAAGAGGGTCTGTGCAGTCTTTTTGCCTATTGTACCATCTTACCGGAAGTCCCCCATATGTGATATTCTTGATGTCATCGCTTAACCTGTCAGGTCTTTGTTGTCTTTGTTGCTCAGTGTGTCAAATCTCCTCTTCAGATGGTCTCTAAGTTCAGGTGGTATATAATCAAGGTCATATTTTGACTCTCATGGACTCACTTGAATTGTCTTTAGTTTCAACTTGAACTTGCATATGAGCAATTGATGGCCTGTTCCACAGTCAGCTCTTGGCCTTGTTTTGACTGATGATATTGAGCTTCCCTTCTCCTCTTTCCACAGATATAGTCAATTTGATTTCTGTGTATTGCATTTGGTGAGTCCCACATGTATCGCTGCCATTTAAATTCTCGAAGCAAATGTATTTGCAATGAATATGTCATTGTTCCGGCAAAATTCTATCATGTGATCTCCAGTGTCATGTACTTCACTAAGGCCATATTTTTCAACTATTGATGATTTTTCTTTGTTCCTAACTTTCACATTTCAATCACCAATAATTATCAATACATCTCGATTGTGTGTTTGGTCAATTTCAGACTGCAAAAATTGGTAAAAATCTTCAGTTCCTTCATCTTTGGTTTTAGTAGTTCATGTGTAAATTTGAATAATAGTAGTAGTAACAGGTTTTCCTTGTAGGTGTATGGATATTATCCTATCACTTACAGCATTGTACTTCAGGATAGATCTTGATATGTTGTTCCCCCACCCTCCATGGTTATGGGGTTTATTAGGAAAGTAACAGGTTATAATTCAGCATCAGGAAAAACTCAGGATGCAGTTCTTCAGTCAGCCTCTCTCTGGCCCTCGACCCTTTAGATCTCTTGGGCCAGCCCAGCCTCTTCCCTCCTCGGGCAAATATTACAAAGCTCTTTAGCTCCACTGATAAGTTTTGGCAATGAATGTGACACTCAAAATCAACCAAATTCTCTGCCATCGAGTTGGATCCCACTCATAGTGACCCCTCCTTGAGTTTCTGAGGCAGTATCACTACAGAAGTAGATTGCTCAACCTTCCTTCTGAGGAGTGGCTTTTGGGTTTCAACTGCCAGCCTTCTGGTTAGCAGTCAAATATCTTAGGAACTATACTACCAGAACTATTTGTTATTGCCGGTATAGTGGATCATATAATTATCTGTTTCAAAATGGCCAATACTGGTCCATTTCAGCTAACTAAAGCCTAAGATATTGATCTATATATATTCCATTTCATTTTTGAAAACTTTCAATATTTCTAGATTCATACTTCTTACATTCCATGTTGTGATTATTAATTAATGTTTGCAGTTCTTTCTTGCCATGTTGAGTCATGTCACATCAACAAATGAAGGTCCCGAAAGCTTTATTCTATCCATGTCATTAAGGTCAACTCTACATTGGGGAAACAGCTCTTTCCAGTCATATTTTTAGTTCTTTCCTACCAGAGGGGGTCCTTTTCTGATACCATCTCAGACAATGTTTCAAGGCTATTCATAAAGTTTTCCAGTAATATATCAGACAGTATTCCATTGTTATTCATAATATTTCCACTGATAAATTCTTTGAGAAGAGGATGACCCCAACCTTCTTCCCAGCCTGCCTCTCAGGACATTTAGAATAACTGAATTGCTTAAAATTAAACAATCAATTTAAGACAATAATAAGACTACTACCTAGGTTTCTCCACCACTTGTCTCTCAGTTTTTGTATTGTCATAGTTTGTATGCTGCTCTGAGGCTGGAAGCTATGCCACTGGTATATCAACTAACACTGGTATTTCAAATGTCCATCCATGATGGACAGGTTTCAGGATAGCTTCCAGACTAAGATAGAATTGGGAAGGACAGGGCCATCCACTTCTGACAAATCTGGCCACTGAAAACTTTATGAATAGCAGTGAAATATTGTCTGATATATTACTGGAAAACTTTATGAAAAGCAGTGAAATGTTATCTGATATAGTGCCAGAATATGAGCCCCTCATGTTGAAAGACACTCAGAATATGACTAGAGAAGTGCTGCCTCTTCAAAGTAGAATTGACCTTAATGACAAGGATAGAGTAAAGCTTTCAGGAGCTTGTAAACATTCACTAATAATAGGAACATGGAATGTATGAAGTATGAATTTAGGGAAATTGGAAGTAGTCAAGAATGAAGTGGAACACATAAAGATCAATATATTAGGCATTAATGAACTGAAATGGACTGGTATTGGCCATTTTGAATCAGAAACTCACATGGTCTATTATTCTGGGAATGACAAATTGAAGAGGAATGGCATTAAGGTTGTATGTCAACTTGGCTGGGTCTGGTTGTGTGGCTGGGAAGCTGGATGTAGTTAGTTCTACTGGAGCAGCTGAGTAACTGCTTTAGGGATGTGGGCTGCTTCCAGTATATAAGAAGTAACTTTGAGAAAAGTCTCCAGTTGATGGCACACTTGAACCCTGCATGTAGCCACGTCATTTTTCAGCAGCCTGCCATGTTGCCTTGGGACTTTTAATGGACTTGAATTAATGGCCTGCTGTGTGGTTTGGTAATACTGGGACTGTGACTTTTCACTTGTTGACCTTGGGTTTGTTAGCCTCAGCAACTAGCAGCTGCCTGAGTGAAGAGATGCCTCTAGCTTCAGTGGGCTGGGAGCAAGAGGCAGAGCTGAAGCCCATAGTCAAGAGGCTTTCACCAGCTCCTAGAGCCTGACACCTGGAACTCAGACTTCTAACCTCCAAAGTTGTAAGAGAATAAAATCCTGTTTGTTAAATCCATTCCATTTATGGTATTTCTGCCAGAGCAGCACTAGGTAACCGAAAAAGATATGATCAAGAAGAAATGATATTGAAGGAAGAAATCCAAGCTGTACTGAAGGAAATGGCAAAAAGCAAGGCTCCAGGAGTTGACCAAGTGCCTACTGAGATCCTTCAACAAATGAATGCAGTACTGGAGGCACTTACTTGTTCATGACAAGAAATTTGGAAGCTACCTGACCAACCAACTGGAAAAGTTCCATATTTATAGTCATGCCAAAGAAAGATGATCCAAAAGAATGTGGAAATTGTCAAATAATATCATTAATGTCACATGCAGGTAAAATTTTGCTGAAGAGAATTCAAAACCATTTGTAGCAGTATATTGACTGGGAACTTACAGAAATGCAAAATGGATTCAGAAGAGGACATGGAACAAGGGATATCATTGCTGATGTCAGAGGGATCTTAGCTGAAAGCAAAGAATATCAGAAAGGTGTTTGTGTTTTATTGACTATGCAATAGCATTTCACTATGTGGATCATAATGTTGTAAAGAATGGGAATTCCAGAACACTTAACTGTGCTCTTGAGAAAACTGCACATAGGCTATGAGACTGCTGTCCAAACAGAACAAGGGGATTTTAATTGGTTATAGTCACTAAGGGTATGTGTCAGAATTGTATCCTTTTACCATATTTATTCAATCTTTTGGACAATCTATTTCCATAGTGATACCACCTTGGAAACCCAAGGAGAGGTCGCTATGAGCCAGATATGACTT
>NW_006921674.1:1330740-1347009 GCF_000298275.1 Orycteropus afer afer | reverse complement strand
TTTGCACTTCAACATAAAGAAAAAAAAAAAATCTTCACAACTGGACCAATAAGCAACATCACAATACATGGAGAAAAGTTGAAGTTGTCAGGAATTTCGTTTTACTTGGATCCATAGTCAACACCCATGGAAGAAGTAGTCAAGAAATAAAATGTCATAATTCATTGAGAAAATCTGCAAAAGACTTCTTTAAAGTATTGAGGAGAGAATCTGTGACCTTGAAGACTTGGTGGGCTTGACCCAAGCCATGGTACTTTCAATTTCTTCCATGTATGTGAAAGCTAGACAATGAACAAGGAAAACCAAAGAATAGTTGATGCCTTTAAACTGTAGTGTTGGTTAAGAATACTGAAAATTCGATGGACTACCAGAAAAATGAACAAATCTGTCCTGGAAGAAGTACAGCTGGAATGCTTCTTGGAAGGAAAAGTGGCCAGACTTTGTCTCACCTACTTTGGTCATGTTGTCAGAAGGGAGCAGTCCATAGAGGAGGGCACACTCAGTAAAGCTGACCTCAGCGCAAAAGGGGAAATCCCTCTATGAACTGGATTGACAGTGACTACAATGATGGGCTCAAGCACACGAAGCTTTGTGAGGCTGGTGCAGGACTGGGCAGTGTTTTTGTTCTATTGTATATAGAGTTGCTATGACTCGGAGCTGATTTGACGGGATAACATGATCTATACCTAAGTTTCTTAACTCATATCCAAGACATACATACACACATGGAGCTCTGATGCCCTAGTGCCTAAGGCATTTGACTGCTAACCAGAAGGTTGGTGGTTCAGAACTAACAGCCACTCTGCAGAAGGAAGATGAGACAGTCTACTTCCATAAAGATGTACTGCCTTATTAAGTCAATGGGAGGAGCTCTGGTAGTGTAGTGCCTAAGGCACTTGACTGCTAACCTGAAGGTTGGTGGTTCAAACCTACCAGCCACTCCTAGGAAGGAAAGTTGGGCAATCTACTTCCGTATCAATACCGCCTCAGAAACCCAAGGAGGAGTTGTATGACTCAGGTCTGACTGGACGGCACAAAACAACAACAGCAAAGTCAATGGGAGTCATTATCAGTCAGAATCGACTCCACGGCAGTGTGTTTGGTTTTGTTTTATATATACATATATATTTCATTTTGTTCCTTACTTGTTAAGTAAGTTTAATCAATTTGGTCTCTAAGCCCCCAGTTTGTGTTATTTATTTATTTACTTTGCATTATAACTTTAGCAGTGTTATTAGACTACTGGTATCTTCAATTTGGTTGTTGTCTCTTGAGGTGAAATTGTTCGCATGTAATTCCTTGAGATTATTAACTTTTTTATGCCTGCTTTCTTCAGCCTTACTGTCAAGGCACTCCAAAACATAGCTTATTTACTCACTTGGTATGATGTCATACTATACATCAACTTGAACCCTGGATTCCAAATATTCCTCCCTTCAGTTATTCTGTGTAAATCTCATTCTGAGAAACACAGGCACCATGAAAGTAGTGGTGTGATGCTATGGGAGAAACTATTGACAACTGTAACCTAACCCAAATTTTGGGAACAAAAAAGGCTTCATGAAGGAGGTGACAGTTGAGCTAAACTGAGTCTTTTGTTTTTGTTTTTGTTTCATATAACATTAATTTCATAACATATAGTATGGAGTAGATTTTTTTTTCTTTTTTAATTTTATTGTGCTTTGGATACAAATTTACAAAGTGAATTAGTTTTACATTCAAGAGTTCGTTTACATTTGATTTAATGCCCCAATTACCATCCCTGATGGTAATTTCATGCCTCCCCCCCTCCTGTCCCTGTGACTACCCCCTCCCTGTGCCCTTCATAACTATACAGTCCTGTCATTGTGAATGCTGCCCTCTGGTGTTTCGTGACTGATTGCTCTAAGGGGTGCATCTCCCTAGAGTAGGTGAGTACATTGCCCTGGGGTTGGTGTTCTCTATGTAGGTCTTTCTACTGTTGGGATGAGAGCCAATTCATGGGAGTGAGTCCACTTTTAGGCCCTAAAGGTAACCCAGGGCCATAGTGTTGGGGGTTCCACCAGACTCTATCTGACTAGTAATTCTGGTCATTTTTGTGTTTTTCAATTTTGTTCCACATTTTTCTTCCCACTCTATCCAGGATCTCCAGTTTTGATTCTCTTTCCTAGTGGTTGGCTTTGGTAGCCAGGCATCATCTAGTTCTTCTGGTCTCAGGGTCATGAACATGAAGTCCTAACGGTCCATTTTATCCTTGAACTAATTGTTTCCAGATGCCTTTGATTTTCTTCAATCTTCTTTGATTCAGATGAGAGGAGACCAATAGTTGCATCTTAGATGGCCACTGAAAGCTTTTAAGACCCCAGTCCTACTCACCAAAGTAGGTTGTAGAACAAGATTTTTATGTACTATGTTGTGTCAATTGAGCATGATGTCCCCCGTGCCTATGAAATGTGAGTCAACAGGCTCTGTGATTCTCCCTCTCAAGGTGTTTAGTTGTCTCAGAGAAGTTACTTCAACTCTGTTGCCTTCTGTTGCTTCAGTGATGTATGTGGCTTATTTTGTAGTACAAGTGCATATGTAAGATTATTTTCAGACAAATGTATCCTTGGTTTAGGGTATATTCCTGTTCACCTACCCCCACCTGATCTTCTTACCAGTCTATGCATTTATCTGTAGCCTGCTGTTTGGTGTTAGTGCTAATGTAGTGTTGTACATATACTAGCATTTACCTCTTTTGTATTTGTGTTATGTGTACATTTCAGTGTCTTTCCTTTCCCCAGTGTCATCATGCTGGTCACAGACTCTTTCCATATCATCCTTCACCTCACCCAAAGCTACACGTGACCCCCAACTAGTTCAAAATTTTCCCTCTCCTTCCCTCCTATTCTTAGGAGCTTTGGTGGCATAGTGCCTAAGACATTTGACTGCCAGTCAGAAGGCTGGTGGTTCAAACCCACCAGCCACTACTCAGAAGGAAGACTAGGCAATCTATTTCTGTAGCGATACTGCCTCAGAAACCCAAAGAGGGGTTGCTATGAGTTGAATCTACTTGATGGCAGTGAGTCTGTTTTTTTTTTTTTTTTTGGTTTTCCTTCCCATCCTCAGTAACCAACATAGTGAATTTCCTTCCCTAAATAAACCTTTCCTTGACTTTTTACAATAATAGGCTCATACAATATCTGTCCTTCTGTGATTGAATTCTTTCACTCAGTATAATGTCCTCCAAATTCATCCATGTTGTGGGATGATTAGTGTATTCTTCATTATTCTTTCATGTCACATAATCTATTGTGTAAATGTACTATAGTTTGGTTATCCAATCATCTGTTGATGAGCATTTAGGTTGTTTCCATCTCTTTGCTATAGTGAATTGTGCTGTGATGAACATAGGTGTGCTTATGTCTGTTTGTGTCCTGTCTCTCACCTCTTTAGGATATATTCCTAGTAATGGAATTGCTGAATCAAATGGTATTTCTACTTTCAGTTTTTTATAGAAACACTATACCATTTTCCATATGGTTGCATCATTTTGCAGTCCCACTAGCAGTGTATGAGAGTTCCAATTTATCTGCAACCTCACCAGTATTATGTTATTTTCTTGTTGAACTTTGCTATTATTGCTGGGGTGAGATCATATCTCATTCTTCTTTTGATTTGCATTTCTAATGGTTAGGGAGGAGTTCTGGCATAGTGCCTAAGGCATTTGACTGCTAACAGAAGGCTAACGGTTCATACCCACCAGCCACTCCTTGGGAGGAAGGTTGGACAATCTACTTCTTTAGTGATACTGCCTTGGAAATGCAAGGAGTGGTTGCTATGAGTCAGTTCCAACTTGACAGCAGTGGGTTTTAATGGTTAATGATCATGAACATTTATTCATGTGTTTGTTGGCTGCCAGTTTATGTTATTTAGTGAAGTGTCTGGTCCTCTCCCTTGCCCATTTTTGAATTGGGTTTTTTGTCTTTTTGTTGTTGAGGTGTTGACGTTTTCTTTAAATTTTGGTGATAAATCCCATGTCAGATATGTCATAGCCAAATATTTTTCCCCAATCCGTATGTTCTCTTTTTACCCTTTTGTAAGTACCCTTTCTATGCACATAAGGATTTAATTTTTAAAAGACCCCAGTCATTTAGCTTATCTTCCACTGCCTGTGCATTTTGGGTTATGCTTGACAGTCTATTTATATTAGTGACTCTATATTTGCCCCTATTTTATCTGATGAGCTTTATAATTTTGGGTTTTACATTTTAAGTCTTTGATTCAACTTGAGTTTATTTTTGTGTATGGGGTGAGGTATGGGTCTTGTGTCATTTTTCTGCAAGTGGATGTCCAATTTTGCCAGCATCATTTGTTAAAGAGGCTGTCTCTGCCCCATTTAATGGGTTTTGGTCCTTTGTCACAGGTCAGCTGTCCATAGATGGATGGGTCTATTTCTGGGTTTTCTATTCTGTTCCATTGATTTACCTGTCTGTCATTGTACAAATGCCATGCTGTTTGAACTACTGTGGCTATATTGTAGGTTTTGAGATCCAGAAGTGTAAGACCTCCTACTTTGTTTTTCTTCTTCAGCAGTGCTTTGCTTATCTAAGGTCTCTTTCTTTTCTATATGAAATTAGTGATTGGTTTTTCCGTGTCCTTAAAAAATGTTGAGGGAGCTCTGGTAGTGTAGTGCCTAAGGCATTTGGCTGCTAACCAGCCACTTTTGGCTGGAAACCCACCAGCCACTCCTCAGAAGGAAGTTTGGGCAATCTACTTCCGTAGTGATACCATTTTCGAAACCCAAGGAGAGGTTGTTATGAGTTGGATCTGACTTGATGGCAGTGATCTTGGTTTTTTGGTAAAAAAATGTTGATGGAATCTGAATTGGGATTGCATTGAATGTGTAGATTGCTTTGCGTAATATTGACATTTTCACAATATTCAGTATTCCTAGTCATGAACAAGGCATGCCCTTCCATTAATGCAGATCTTTTGTAGTTTCCTATAGTAGTGTTTTATGGTTTTCTTTGTATAGGTCTTTTGTGTCTCTGGTAAGATTCATTCCTAAATGTTTTATCTTTTTGGCAGCTATTGTAAATGGTATTGTTTTCTTTCTTTTTCAGAAGATTCTTTGTTGATGTAGAGGAATTCAACTAATTTTCATATGTTGGCCTGGTATCCTGCCATTTTTCTGAACCTTTCTATTGTTGTTATTGTAGTTAAATACTGTCAGGTTGTCTCCAACTCATAGCAACCCTATGCACAGCAGAATGAAACACTCCCAGTCCTGCACTAGCTCGCTGATCTTTGCTATACTTGAGCCCATCACTGCTGCCTCTGTGTAAATCCATCTCATTCCCCTCTTTCATCAACCTCCACCTTATCTAGTATGACATCATTTTCCAGGGAATTGTTCCTTTTGACAACATGACCAAAATATGTGAGATGAAGTGTGGCCATTCTCGCTTCCAAGGACCATTCCAGCTGCACTTCCTCCAGGACAGATTTGTTAGTTCTTTTAGCAGTCTATGGAACTTTCAACATTCTTTTCCAGTACCACAGCTCAAAAGCATCAACTCTTCTTTGGTCTTCCTTATATGTTGTCTAGCTCTCACATGCATATGAGGTGATTGAAAAGATCATGGCTTGTGTCAGGCACACCTTAGTCCTCAAGAAGACATCTTTGCTCGCCAGCACTTGAAAGAGGTCTTTTGCAGCCAATTTTCTCAGTGCTATACATCATCTGATGTCCTGATTGCTGTTTCTATTGGTGTCAATTGTAGAACCAAGCCATGTGAAGTCTTTGACAGCTGCAATCTTTTCTTCATTTATTGTGATGCTGCTTATAGGTCCAGTTGTGAGGATTTTTGTTACCTTCATAATGAGATGTAATCCATATTGCAGACTGTATGCAATCTCTATCAGTAAGTGCCTCAAATCATCCTCACTTTCAGCAAGCAAAGTTGTGTCATCAGCATATCACAGGTTGTTAATGATTCTTCCTCCAATCCTGATGCCACGTTCTTCATATACTTTAGCTTCTCAGATTATTTTCTCAGCATATAGATTGAATAAGTATGGTGAAAGGACACAACCCTGACACACTCCCTTCTTGATTTTAAATCATGCATTGTCCCTTTGTTCTGTTCGAATGACAGCCTCTTGGTCTATGTACAATTTCCCCATGAGTACAATTAAGTGTTCTAGAATTCCCTTTCTTCTCAATGTTATCCACAATTTGTTATGATCCACACAATTAAATGTTTTTGCATAGTCAATAATACACAAGTAAACATCTTTCTGCAAATGGGATAAATGACAAGAGAGCTGAACAGAAGATTTCAAAGAGCAGCTCAAGCAGACAAAGCCAATCACTATAATGATGTGCAAAGACCTGGAGTTAGAAAACCAAAAGGGAAGCTTTCACAAAGCTGAAAGAACTGAGGAAAAAATGTAAGCCTTGAGTTGTAATATTGAAAGATTCTATGGCAAAAATATTGAATGATTCAGGAAGCATCAAAAGAAGATGGAAGGAATAACCAGAGTCACTGTACCAAAAAGAATTGGTCGATTTTTTTTTTTTTTTTCAGGATTTGGAATATGATAAAGGACCAATGGTATTGAAACAAGTTGAAGCTCCACTGAAGGAACTGGCAAAGAACAAGTTTCCAGGAATTGACAGAATATCCACTGAGATGTTTCAACAAACAAATGCCCCACTGGAGGTATTCACTCAGTCGGTTATGCCAAGAGATTTAGGAGACAGCTACCTGACCAACTGACTGGAAGAGATCCATATTTGTACCCATTGCAAAGAAAGGTGATCCTACCCATGCAATGATTGAGGGCATCCTTGTCTGGTTCCTGTTCACAAGGGGAATGCTATGAGTCTTTCTCTATTAACAGTAATGTTGGCTGCTGGCTTTGATATATGCCTTTTATTATGTTGAGGATTTTGCCTTCTATGCCTATTTTGCTGAGAGTTCTGAACAGGAATGGGTGTTGGATTTTATCCAATGCCTTTTCTGTGTTGATTGATAGGATCAGGTTCTTTTCTTTTGTTTGGTTTATGTGGTGGATTACATTGTTTTTTTTTTTTTTTTTTTTTTTTGCTGTTGAACCATCCTTGCATACCAGGCATGAATCCCACTTGGTCATGATATATTATTTTTTTGATATGTTGTTGGATTCTGTTGACTATGATTTTGTTGAAGATTTTTCATCTATATTCACGAGAGATATTGGTCTGCAGTTTTCCTTTTCCAGTGGTGTCTTTCCCTGGTGTGGTATCAGTGTTATGCTTGCTTCATAGAAAGAATTTGGGAGTATTCCATCTTTTTCTATGTTCTGGAATAGTTTGAGTAATATAGGTGTCAATGCTTCCCTGAATGTTTGGTATAATTTTCCAGTGAAGCCATCAAGGCTAGGACTTTATTTGTAGGAACTTGTTTTGTGATCTGCTTTTTCTTCTTTTGTTGTGGGTCTGTTAAGTGTTTTATCTCTGGCTGGGATAGTTTAGGTAGGTTTTGTGTTTCTAGAAACTTGTCCATCTCTTCTAGGTTCTTGAATCTGTTGAGTACAATTCTTCATAATATTCTATCATTATATATTTTTTTATTTCACTTGGTTCTGTTGTGATGTCACCCTTTTCATTTATTATTTGTGTTACTGGCATCTTCTCTTCCTTTTCCTTTGTTAAATTTGCCAGTGGTTCGTCAATTTTGTTAATCTTTTAAAAGAACAGCTTCTCGTTTTGTTGATTTTCTCTCTCTCTCTCTTTTTGTTGTTGTTGTTGTTGTTTTATGCTTCATTTATTTCTGCTCTGATTTTTACTATTTCCTTACTTCTGGATACTACAAGTTTCTTTCGTTTCACTTTTCTAATTTTTGGAGTTGTTGAGCCAGAGTGTTGATTTTGTTTCTTTTCTCTTTTTTGATGTGTGCATTTATTGCTATAATTGACCTCTGAGTACTGCTTTTGGTGTGTTCCAAAGGTTTTGGTAAGTTGTATCTTCATTCTCATTTTTTTCTAGGAATTTTTTATTTCACATTTATGTCTTCTGTTACCCAGTCATTTTTGATCTGTGTATTATTCAGTTTCCACATATTTGATGTTTTTCTCCTTGGTCTTCCTATTATAGATTTCTAATTTTATAGCATTTTGATCCAAGAAGATGCTTTGTAGTATGTCAATGTTTTCTTAATTTATTGAGGCTTGTTTTGTGTCCTAACATATGCTGTATTCTGGAGAATGACCCATGTGCATTGGAGAAGAATGTGCATTGTGCTTTTGTTGGGTGGAGTGCTCTGAATATGTCTATGAGCCCAAGTTGGTTTATTGTGTTTGTGAGTTCTTCTGTATCTTTGTTGAGTTTTCTTCTAATTGTTCTATCCCTCCTTGAAAGTGATGTGTTAAAGTCTCCCACTACTACTGTAGAATTGTCTATTTTTCCTTTCAATTCAGTTAATATTTCATTTACATTATTTTGGAGCACTTTCATTGGTGTATAGATATTTATTATTGTAATGTCTTCTTGGTCAATTGACTCTTTCAGCATCATGTAGTGTCCTTCTTTGTCCCTTATGCTGTTTTTCACCTTGAAGTGTATTTTATCAGAAATTAATATTGCTACTCTTGCTCTTTGTTGTTCCATTTGTTGTTGTTAGGTACCATGGAGTTATCTCCAACTCGTAGTGACCCTATGTGCAGCAGAACGAACACTATCTGATCCTGTGTCAGCCCCATGATCCTTGCTATACCTGAGCCCATTGTTGTACCACTATGTTAATCCATCTTGTTAAGGGAATTTCCCTTTTTCATTGACTCTCCAATTTACCAACCATGATATGCTTTTCCAGGCAATGGTCCCTTCTCACAGCACGATCAAAGTAAGTCAGACAAAGCTCTGGCCATTCTCGCTTCCAAGGAGCATTCCAGCTGCACTTCTTCCAGGACAGATTTGTTAATTCTTTTAGCAGTCCAGGGTACTCTCAGCATTCTTCACCAGCACAACAACTCAAAAGTATTGCCTCTTCTTTGGTCTTCTTTGTTTATTGTCCAGCTCTCACATGCATAAACATGCTTGAAAATACCATGGTTTATGTTATGCACACCTTAGTCTTCAAGGAGACATCTTAGCTCTTCATTACTTGAAAAAGTTCTTTTGCAACAGATTTGCCCTGTGATGTTTGTCATCTGATACCTTGACAGCTGCTTCCATTGGTGTTGATTGTAGAACCAAGTAATATGAAGTCTTTAACAACTTCAGTCTTTTCTCCACTTGTCATGATGCTGCTTATAGGTCCAGTTGTGAGGATTTCTGTTTTTATTATATTGAGGTGTAATCTGTTCTGCAGACTGTAGTTTTCAATCTTCATCAATAAGCACCTCAAGTCATTGTCACTTTCAGCAAACAAAGTTGTGTTGTCAGCATATCGTAGGTTGTTACTGAGTCTTCCTCTAATCCTGGTGCCACATTCTTCTTCATATACTCCAACTCTCAGATTATTTGCTCAACATACAGATTGAATACATGTGGTGAAAGGATACAACACTGACTCATTTCCTTCTTGATTTTAAATTATGCAGTGTTCCCTTGTTCTATTTGATTGGCAGCCTCCTGGTGTATGTACAGGTTCCTCTCAAGTACAATGAACTGTTCTGGAATTCCCATTCTTCTCAATGTTATCCATAATTTGTTATGATGCACAAAATCAAATGCTTTTGCATAGTCAATAAAACATAAGCAAACATCTTTCTGATATTCTTTGTTTTCAACCAAGATCCACCTCACATCAGCAATGATATCCCTTATTCCACATCCTCTTCTGAATCAAGCTTACATTTCTGGAAGCTCTCTGTCAATATACTGCTGCAACCATTTTTTGAGTTATCTTCAATAAGATTGTACTTGCGTGTGACATTAATGATATTGTTCATTAATTTCCACATTTTGTGGGATCACCTTTCTTTGGTCAGTTGGCAAGGTAGCTGTCTTCCAAAACTCTTGCTATAGCTGAGTGAGTGCCTCCAGCACAGCATCCGTTTGTTGAGACATCTCAATTGGTATTCCTTCAATTCTTGGAGCCTTGTTTTTTGCTGCTTCCTTCAGTGCAGCTTTGAATTCTTCCTTCAATACCATTGGTTCTTGATCATATGCCAGCTCCTGAAATGGATGAACATCAACCCATTCTTTTTGGTACAGTGACTCTGTGTACTCCTTCCATTCTTTTTGATGTTTCCTGCATCATTTAATATATTGCCCATAGAATCTTTCAATACTGCAACTCGAGGCTTAATTTTGTTCCTCTGTTCTTTTGGCTTGAGAAATGCCAAGCATGTTCTTCACTTTTGGCTTTCCAACTCCATGTCTTTGCACATTTCATTCTAATAATTGACTTTGTCTTCTCAAGCTGCTCTTTGAAATCTTCTGTTCAGCTCTTTTATCTTGTCATTCCTTACATTTGCTTTAGCTACTCTCTGCTCAAGGGCATGTTTCAGAGTCTCTTCTGACATACATTTTAGTCTTTTCTTACTTCCCTATCTTTTTAATGACCTTTTGCTTTCTTCCTGGATGATGTTGTTGATGTCATGTCACAATTTCTCCAGTTTTTGGTCATTGGTGTTCAATGCATCAAATCTATTCTTTAGATGGTCTCTAAATTCAGGAGGGATATATTCATGATCATATTTTGGCTCTTGTGGACTTATTTTAATTGTCTTCAGCTTCAACTTGAAACTGCATATCATCAGTTGATGGTCTGTTCCACAATTAGCTCCTGGCCTCTTTTTGGCTGAAGATATTGAGCTTCTCCATCTCCTCTTGCCACAGATGTAGTCAAGCTCATTCCTGTGCACTCCATCTGGGGAATTCTATGTGTATAGCCACTGTTTGTGTTGTTGAAAAAAGGTATTGGAAGTGAATAAGCCATTGGTCTTGCAAAATTCCATCATGCAATCTTCAGTGTTACTTTTGTCACCAAGGCCAAATTTTCCAACTATCAGTGATTCTTCTTTGTTTCCAACTTTTGCATTCCAATCACCAGTGATAATTAACACATCTTGATTGAATGTTCAGTCAATTTCAGACTGCAAAAGTTGGTAGAAATCTACAATTTTCTCATCTTTGGCTTTGATAGTTGGTGCATAAATTTGAATAATAGTAGTATTAATTGGCATTTCTTGTAGGCATATGGATATTATCCTATCACTGAGAGCATTTTACTTCAGGATAGATCTTGAAACATTCTTTGTGATGATGAATGAATGCCACACCATTATTCTTCAATATGTCATTCCCAACATAGTAGATAATATTGTTGTCTGATTCAAAATGGCCAAAACCAGCCCATTTCAGCTGACTGGTGCATTTAGTTCATTCACATTGAGTGTAATTAGTGATAGGTGTGAATTTATTGCTGTCATTCTATTGTGTTTTTTTGTTGTGTTATTGGAGATTTCCTTGTTCCAATTATTTTTCTGTGCTGAGCTCATTTTGTTATCAAGTGTTTCTTCTCTTTTCTTCATTATTGTTGGTTTTGTGCTTACTAAGCCCATGTGGTTTTCTTCCTTCTGAGTTTGCTTAGCAGGATTGTTAACTTTCTTTGTGGTTACCCTGAAGTAAATTCTTATATCCTTTAATTTGGAACAGTCATTTCTATAAAGATATTTTCCCGTCTCCCTCTCTATTTGGAAGTTTTGTAACTAAAACTTTTATTCCCTCTGTTTCCTTCATTGCTGGGATTATCTGCAGATTGACTCCCTTATTTCTCTATGTACATCATTTTATAAGCTTATTTTAGCCTCTATTTCTAGTTTGGTTACTAAGTGGTGGTGTCAAGTGTCTTGATTTTACTTTCTTATTCTATATTGTGGAACAATCAACTGCTCATGTGGAAGTTCAAGTTGAAGTTGAAAACAATTAAAACAAGTCCACAAGAGCCAAAATATGACCTTGATAATATCCCTCCTGAATTTAGAGATCATCTAAAGAATAGATTTGATGAATTGTATGCTAATGACTGAAAACCAGAGGAATTGTGGGAGTATATCAAGTACATCATCCAGAAGAAAGCTAGAGGTCATTAAAAAGACAAGAAGAGAAGAGAAGACTAAAATGGATGTCAGAAAAGACTCTGAAACTTGCCCTTGAGCAGAGCATAGCTACAGCAAATGTCAGAAATGATAAGATAAAAGAATTGAACAGAAGATTTCAAAGAACAGCTTGAGCAGACAAAGCCAATTAGTATAATGAATTGTGCAAAGATCTGGAGTTAGAAAATCTGAAGGGAAGAACCCACTTGGTATTTCTCAAGCTGAAAGAAATGAAGAAAAAAATTAAGCCTCATGTTGCCATATTGAAAGATTCTATGGGCAAAACACTTAATGATACAGGAAGCATCAAAAGAAGATGAAAAGAATACAGTCACTGTACCAAAAATACCTGGTCGATGTTCGTCCATTTCAGGAGGTGTCATATGATCAAGAATCAATGGTACTGAAGGAAGAAGTTGAAGCTGCACTGAAGGAATTGGTTAAGAACAAGGCTCCAGGAATTGAGGGAATACCCATTGAGATGTTTCAACAAATGGATGCTGCAATGGAGGCACTCACTCAGCTATCCCGAGAGATTTGGAAGACTTCTAGCAGGCCAACTGACTGGAAGAGATCCATATTCATACCTTTTCCAAAGAAAGGTGATCCCACAGAATGTGGAAAGTATCAAACAATATCATTAATGTCACATGCAAGTACAATCTTATTAAAGATAATTCAAAAACGATTGCAGCAGTATATTGACATAGAGCTTCCAGAATGCAAGCTGGATTCAGAAGAGGATGTGGAATAAGGGATATTATTGCTGATGTCAGATAGATCTTAGCTGAAAGTAAAAAATATCAGAAAGATGTTTGCTTATGTTTTATTGACTATTCAAAAGCATTTGATTTTGTGCATCATAACAAATTATGGATAACATTGAGAAGAATGGGAATTCCAGAACCCTTTATTATATTAATGAGGAATCTGTTCATGGATCAGGAGGCTGTCATTCAAACAGAACAAGGGGATACTGCATGGTTTAAAATCAGGAAGGTAGTCAGGGTTGTATTCCTTCACAATACTTATTCAACATGTATGCTGAGCAAATAATCCTAGAGCCTGGATTATATGAAGAAGAATGTGGCATCAGGACTGGGGGAAGACTCATTAACAACCTGGGATATGCAGATGACACAATTTTGCTTGTTGAAAGTGAGGATGACTTGAAGGATTTACTGATGAAGATTAAAGACTACAGTCTGCAGTATGGATTAAACTTTGATATAAAGAAAACAAAAATCCTCAGAGCTGGTCCAATAAAGAGCTTCATGGTGGATGGAGAAGAGGTTGAAGTTGTTAAGGATTTCATATTACTTGGTTCTACAATCAACACCAATGGAGGCAGCAGTCAAGACATCAGATGATGTATTGCATTGGGCAAATCTGTTGCAAAAGATCTCTTTCAAGTGATAAAGAGCAAAGATTTCTCCTTCAAGACTAAGGTGTGCCTAATTACCTCTTATGCATATGAGAGCTGGACAATGAGTAAGGAAGACCAAAGAAGAGTTGATGCTTTTGAGTTCTGGTGTTGGAGAAGAATGATAAGAGTACCTTGGACTACTAAAAGGACTAACAGATCTGTCCTTGAAGAAATGTAGCCAGAATGCTCCTTGGTGGTGAGAATGGCCAGTCTTTATGCCAACTACTTTGGTCCTGTTATCAGGAGGAGCCATTCCTTAGAGAAGGGTATCTTGCTTGGTAAAGTGGAGGGTCAATGAAGAAGGGGCAGGCCTTCAAGGAGATGGATTTACACAGTGGCTACACCAAGGGGCTCCAGTATATAAAGGATCATGAGACTGGAACAGGACAAGGCAGTGTTTTGTTTGGCTGTACATAGAGTCACTGAGTCAGAGACAATTCAATGATACCTGATAACAACAACAACTGTTGTGGGTTCTGTATTGGAAGGACTCCCCTTAACATTTCTTGTAAGGTTGTTCTGGTTTTCACAAATTCCCTTAATTACTGTTTGTGTGAGAATCATTTGATTTCATCCTCACATTTGAGGGATAATTTGGCTGGATATGTAATTCTTGGTTGGAAGTTCTTTTCCTTCAAGGTTTTATATATGCCATTCCATTGCCTTCTTACCCGCATGGTTTCTAATGAGAAATCAGAGCTTATCTTATTGATTGTCCATTGTAGGTGACATTTCATTTTACCCAAACTTCTCCCAAGATTCTTTCTTTGTCTTTGGTTTTGGAGAGTTTGATTATGATATGTCTTGGTGAGTCTTTCTTGGTATCTATCTTGTATGGGGTTCATTGAGCTTCTTGGAAAGATATTTTTAATTCCTTCATGATATGGGAGGAACTTTCTGTTAGCAAGTCTTCCACAATTTTCTGTGTCTTTTTTTTTTTTCCCCTTTCCTCTTGTTCTGGTACTTCAGTCAGGTGTATGTTGCTTTTCATGTTATCCCATATAACTCTTAGGTTCTCTTTATTTCTCTTAAATCTTTATTCTGTTTTTTCTTCATATAGGCTGGCATCAAGAGATTTGTCTTCCAGTTGGGGAATGTGTTCTTCAGCCAGTTCTAGGTTACTCTTTTGTCCTTCCACTGTGCTATCTAAGTCTGTAATTTTAGTGTTCATCTTCTGGACTACTAATTGCTGTTTTTGTATGAGTTCTAATTGTGTATTTATCTTGTTATATTGTTCTTGAATAATTTTCTTTAATTCTTCCAGGGTACTGTCTGTCTTCCTGTTGTTTATGTTATGGTTTCTTCGAGCTCTTGAAGAATCATATCTATATCTATATATCTATATCTACATATCTATATCTATATATCTATATCTATCTCTCGCTATATATATCATCTATCTATCTATCTACCTACCTACCTACCATCTTCTGAATCCCTTCTCAGATAATTCTATTGCTTGTTCTTCTTCCATGATAGATAATTCTTTAGCCTGGGCTTTATTTTGATTGTTTTGTCCTTTATTTTATTAAAAAAATTGAGGTTGTCTGTTGTTTCCTAGGGAGCTCTGGTAGCAGAGTGCCTAAGGCATTTGACTGCTAACCGGAAGGCTGGTGATTCAAACTCACCAACCACCCCTCTGAAGGAAGACTGGGCAATCTACTTCCATAGAGATGCTGCCTTGGAAACACAAGGAGGGGTCACTATGAGTCACAATTGACTCAATGGCAGTGATTTTTGTTGTTGTTGTTTGAAGGAATTTTGAAGTTGTTGTCTTTAATTGTTAGTTACATATTGATTTGTTGTACCCTGATTTTATGTTTTTCTATATCTGAAAGTGTGGAGCATGTGTGCCTCTTTGGTTATTAACTCAGATGTATTAGGTCACTCTCCAGCTCTCTCTGTGTTGGTATAATCACTGGTGAGGATGTGGGTGCAGGTCTCTGTTTGTTGTGAAGAGGATTTGGAATTGGGATGAGCAAGTGTTATCTATCATCTGTTGTTCATTTTGTGGTGCAGGAGCTATTGGTGTTACCTGTTGTGTTAGGCTGGGTTCTCTAGACAAGCAAAACCAGTAAATCTTATATATACATACAGAGAAAGAGAAATTTATCTTAGGAAAATGGCTCACATACTTACAGAAGCTGGCAAGTCCCAAGTTCTTAGACCAAATATCAAGCCGGAGGATTTTCTTGAGTCACACAGCTGCAGGGGCTGATGAGCTCAAGGTTGGCAGGCAGTATACCAGCTGTTGACTCCAACAAATGATGAATCCAAGATCTCCAGGCTGAATGGTGGATTGTTCACTCATGGACAATTGTAGACAGCACAAAAGGATCCCAATCCACAGAGTGTCTCTTTTTCCCAGGATGTCCATAAATATATTAGAAGCAGGCCACGCTCCTAGGGAAACTCCCTTTCAATGGATTGGCTGCTCAAAACATAAATATCTGATTCCATCATGGGAATAACCCAGATCACAACTGCCTAAACCACACAGAATTGTGGTCCAGTCAAGTTGACACACAGCCTCAACTATCACACCTATCTATTTGATGAGGTGTTCAGTGTAATAGTGCCTGTTGCTTGGTGGAGGTTTAAAGTGTTCCTTCTATTGGATGAGGTAGATGAGAAAAGGAAGAAAGAAAAAGTAAAGGTGCCAGAAGCAAGCCCCCAGAAAGAAAGGTAGAAGGAGTTTTCTGCATTTGGGGCAACGTAATTCAGAGATCACTAAAAAGACAAGAAAAGAAGAGAAGACCAAAGTGGATGACAGAAGAGACTCTGAACCT
>NW_006921674.1:1316952-1329073 GCF_000298275.1 Orycteropus afer afer | reverse complement strand
TAAGGAGGGACCATTCCCTGGAGAATGATGTCATGCTTGGTAGGGTGGAGGGTCAACAAAAGAGGGGGAGGCCTTCAATGAGATGGATTGATACAGTGGCTGCAATGATGAGCTCAAGTATGGCAGGGATTGTGGGGCTGGCACGGGTTAGGGCATTGTTTCGTTCTGCTGTGCGTGGGGTCACTATGAGTCGGAAACGACTCGACGGCACTTAACAACAACAACAACAATTCAGTCAGCAATGCAGGCACAAGCAGGGTAGTCTGTGTCCTTTTGAAACATCCACTAACGATGATGTCTGACTGTCAATCACAACCTGTGGATAATGGATAAAGGGCCACCACTCTCTACTTAGATTGAGAAGTCACAAAAACCCAGTAACCTGGTGCACTTTGTGTTAAAATGAATCGTGGAAAAGTTGAACCCCAGCCCACTGCTGTGCACTTTCTCTGGGGCTCTTTCTACTCAGAAGACTCAGAAGGAGTTTCTCCCTTTCCCTCACTCCTTTCTGGACTTTTCAGCAGCCGAAGCCAAGGGAGGTCTTGATCCGTTTCCCAGTGAGATTATCGTATTCACTCAGAGTCCAAGGTCACCATGAAAAACTCCCAGTATGGCTATTCTGCGTCCCCAGTGCCTGTTTGTTCCATGATTTTTCTTTTCTTCCTTCTCTCCGCTAATGAGTCCTCTCCATCTCTACTGGCTAGGCAGGTTTGTTTCTTTTTCCTAGTTGTTTAATCTGCTCTTTTTCTCTGCCGTCACTAAATCTAATACTTTATCTTCTCATTAGTTTCTCCTAATGCCAGTATCATTATTTGTATCTGCTTTACCTAGTTACTCAGGGTCTAAGTTGGAAGAGGGGTCAAACGTGTGGGTTTTCAGTATGATGCCATTTTCCTCCCCCTTCCAAACTGAATCTTATAGGAAGGATTATAAAATATACTAAATTTGATTTGATTATATAATATAATAAAAAAATCAAACTAACTGTTGTTGAGTAGAGTCAACTCATAGTGACCCCTCCTTGGCTTCTAAGGTGGCATCTCTATGGAAGTAGATTGCTCCATCTTCCTTCTGAGGAGTGGCTTGTGGATTTGAACCATAAGCCTTCTGGTTAGAAGTCAAATGCCTTAGGCACTATGCCACCAGATTTATGAAACAAGAGAAATGAAATATATAAGTGATATTTATACTCATTGAAGAGTTGATTGTTGAGAAGGCTGTAGCATTTGAACAAAAAATTAAAGAAAGTATTTTTATATACAGAGATATGAGAAAGGGCACATATGACAAGTATGAAAGAGTATTCTAGAAATAGCTTTATCAAAGAAACAAAAGTAAATAAAAGGAGAATATTTTAGTAAGGGGGCAGATGCAGGCATTATGCCCTGAGTCTTGTGTAATTCATGACCATCTTTAATAAAAAAAAATACAGACTTGAAAGTAAAAACTAGGTATATTAATGAATATTTATTTAGAGTAAGAGAAAAAGTCCTAACAAATTACTGTAAGCTTGGAGATTCATGACTCTTGCTTCTGAGATCTCTTTAGGTGATTCACCAGAAATGCTTGCATAGGAATGCTTTCCAACTGCAGTCTCAGAACTGTACAACTTTCAGTAACCTCTAGCTTTCAAGGAGATCTGTGCAAGTATGGGCCACATCAAATACATTAGGCTCACTGTAACTCTGACTGTTATTAGGAATAATAAAGTTATATGTGTGGAGGATTAGAAAGGGGGAGAGAAGGAATTAAGGAGAAAGTGTGGCTATGTGAGATAAAATTGAAGTGTAAAATAAAATTTTACATGTAGTCAATCATAGGCTGTGCCTAGAAAGCCATCTGACTCTTTTCACTTTATTCATTAAAGGAATCTATGAAGAGTTTGGAGAAATAATTCTTGTACTTCGGGACTTATTTTCTTTCATTAGAAAGCATACTTGCAGAGGTACATCATTTTTTTTTTTATTTCTGGAGTTCAACTAAAGTGAAATATGCATGCATATAAGAATTGATTTGACCTCTATTCCTATCCTACGTGTGCTGTAAATAGTGAGATGACTTATGATAGGGTTGTAAAGCCAACCTTCAGCACTCATAAAAATGTATTTTTCATTTTCATGACTTTAAAAATCTATGAGTACTCAGAAAAATGAAAGTTGATAATTTTTATTTATATGCTTATTTTTCTTTAAGCGTGATTTTATTTTAATGACATATTTGGGAGAATATGGGAAAGGCAAATATATTTCATGATATGCTACTTTGATGGAGACAATTACCTTCATTACTAAACTTCCATTCATAAAAGCAGATAAACTGATAACATAAGGAAGATGACAAATATCCAGGAATAATTTTCTTAATTAGGAATAAGAGTAAACTTGCATATTTGAGGGAATGAGAAAGTACACTTAACTCTAAACAAGCCCTGTTTTGTCTCTTCCCTCTCCTGTTGGATTCCCCAGTTGCCCTATAAAGACTAAAGTTATAATCCCCTATAAATTGGCAGTCAAAATGCTTATGTAGCTTGGAAACTATTCTTGTAGATACCCATTAGAGATGGACTATATCATAGAAAAGTTGGCTGTTGTCAAGATCAGATAAATGTGTTCTCTGCTGCCATACTCTGTAATTCTAGAACTGCTCTCTATAAGGTGTATGGGATGCTTTGACAAGTGCACTGAGATGGTTTTTTGTTTTCACATCAGTACCTGTTTTGAAAGGAGTTCTGGTGGTGCAGTGGTTAAAGAAGAAAGAATGGTTTAGAAAGGGAAATAGGTATGGATTAAAGAAGAAAAAGTATGCAAGAGTCAAATTTAATATTATAGGGCATCAGTGTTAGAAGATTCATAGACTTGATCTCATAAACTTACTTTATGTTACAGATCAAATCTAAAATATTGTTAATCTAAAGGTAAATGGTTCAGAGCTACTGGCTGCTGTGCAGGAGAAAGATCTCACAGTCTGCTTCTGTAAAAGATTACAGCCCTGGAACCTTATGAGGTAGTTCTACTCTGTCCCATAGAATCACTATGAATCAGAATCAACAGCAATGAGATCAACAAGTATCTGTTTTGAACCAATTCATTGGATAGTAAATATGTGTCTTATTTTCATCCTCTGCCTCAGCTCCCCTCCTCTATTACCACTTATCCTTGTGTTCACATTGGTCTGTGCTCCTTCCATGTGGAATTTCTCTAGCATATCATGTTATATGTCCTGATGCTCAGAGCACACTCCCTGTATCTGAATCACCGGGAGAGTCTGTTAAAATGCAGATTTGCTGTGCCCTGGGTTCAGAGTAGCCTCTGGGAATCTGCATTTTTCAGAAGCCCCTCAGATGGTTCTTCTGAGCCTCATGTTTGAAAGACTATCTCTATTACTACATCACTAAGTGGAAAGTCAGAAACTTTTTCACTGAACACTGGTGTGCAATAATAGATTATATCAGTAATAGATTATATCAGTTTGTGTTTGTATGCCTCCATTTTCTTATCTATAAAATAAGGTAAGTTTATAACATGAGGTCTATGAATCTTCTAACATTAATAGCCTATAATACTAAATGAGGAGCTCTGGTAGTGTAGTGCCTAAAGCACTTACTAGAAGGCTGGCAGTTCAAACCCACCAGCCACTCCTTGGAAGAAAGGTTGGGAATCTACTTCCGTAGTGATACTGCCTCGGAAACCCAAGGAGGGGTCACTATGAGTTGGGTCCAATTCGACAGCATATAGCAATAACAACAACAATACTAAATGTGACTCTTACATACTCTTCTTTAACCCTTACCTGTTTCCTTCTCTAAATCATTCCCTAATCTAATAGTTCTCAAACTGTGATCACAGGCCCAGTAACATCAGCATCACCTGGAGCTTATTAGAAATGCAAATCCTTAAACCCTACCTCAGACCTATTGAATCAGGAGCTCTGGGAGTAAGACACAGTGTTCTAGATGACTCTGATACATGCTTAAATTTGAGAACCACAGAACTGTCAATTCTTTCTCTTCTCATTTCAATTGTCTACTGATAGGAAGTAATAAAAAAAAAAAAAAATTGCTACATTGAGTCAATTCTGACTCATAGTGACCCTATAGGACAGAATAGAACTTCCTCATAGTGTTTCCAACGTTGTAATATTTATGGAAGCAAACTGCCACATCTTCCTGCCACATTTTTCTCTAGCAGAGTGGCTTATGGGTTCAAACTGGTGACCTTTAGTTTAGCAGCCAAGTGCTTAACTATTGCATCACCAGGGATCCAGGGAAATAATAGTATCTGTTCAATCAACTCGATTCACATTTGTTAGAGATATTTGCACCTCAATAGAAAAGTCCAGAAAAAGAGGAAATGCTAAGCTCACTGAAATAAAGTACTAATCAGAGCATTCATGTTATATCTCTTGGAATAAAAGTTGATGAAAAGGTTGGTTGAGTGTCTCATCAAGCAAGTATACTTGCTATATTCAATCTACACATGACTTCATCCTCTTACCAATATCTATTCCTGCTTAGAGCCATCAGAACAAACCTATCCTATAACATCCCCTTCAAGCTCTCTCCTCTATAGGATAACAACTTGTGGATGAAATAATGGATGTGTGATTATTTTCTCCATAAGCAGTTTATGGAATCCTGTGGAGATGATTCCTCAATCTTAGGTAACATAGATGGATAAGGTAGAAAGAGAGCTCCAGGAATCCAGGAAGGTTTCTCTATCTCTTCATGACTCAGTGATACTTTTTTTTTTTGGGGGGGGGGTGCATAGTTTGATTTGTACTAGAATGTTTATCTCAAAAAACGCAAAAGAGAAACCTTATTGCTGTCTTATCTTACTTGAAAGTAGTTTTAAAAGTAGTAATTTACTCTGATATTTGCAGAACTGCATATTTCAGTTCAATTTAAGGAAGATTTTTCTAAGAATTAAAGCTGTCCATCCACTGAATTCAAGCAGCAAAATATAGATATTGAAAACACATACTTTGGAAGTAAAAGTGCCTGAGCTGATATCTGGCCACCCCACTTATTAGTTATGTAACCTTGAACAAGTTCATAAATTCTCTAAACCTCAGTTGTGTCAAAAGAGAGAGGACGATAATGTCTTCTTCATAGTATTATTAGGAAGGTTAAGTGGTATAATGGCAAAGTACTTAGCACAGTATCCAGAACAACATACCTTGAGTGAATGTTGTTGTTGTTGTTATTTGCCGTCGAGTCGGCCCAGACTCATAGCGACCCCTCCTTGGGTTTCCGAGGCAGTATCACTACGGAGTAGGATTGCCCAACCTTCCTTCCGAGGAGTGGCATGTTGTTGTTGTTGTTGTCATGTGCCGTCGAGTCAGCCCTGACTCATAGCGACCCCTCCTTGGGTTTCCGAGGCAGTATCACTACGGAAGTAGGATTGCCCAACCTTCCTTCCGAGGAGTGGCTGGTGGGTTTGAACCTCCAGCCTTCTGGTTAGCAGTCAAGTGTCTTAGCCACTTTCATAGTTCCAAGCAGAGGCTGAGTCATCATTTGCAGAGATGTTATAGAAGGTAGGATGGAAGGACTTCTGATGTCTATTTTAATGACTGTCAAAATGTAGAAAATTGCATATAGTTTGTAACTCTTCCACTTAGATGGAAATAATTTTTTTTAAAATAACTAAATAGAAAACAGGGCACTCTGGTAGCATAGTGCCTAAGGTATTTGACTACTAACCAGAAGGCTGGCGGTTCAAACCCATCAGCCACTCCTTGGAAGGAAGGTTGAGCAATCTAATTCATAGTGATACTGCCTTGGAAACCCAAGGAGGGGTTGCTGAGTCAGATCTGACTCGATGGCAAAAACAACAACAACAAATAGAAAACAACCTACCTTAAAAAAAAATAAGATACATTTTGACTGGCTTATTTTTTCAGAGGTCCACAGATTAAATCCTAAATGATTTCTTCTATTGTCATTTATTTCCCCAGTATGAAATGCTTTCACATTTACCCCATAATTTCTTCAGTGATATTTCAATATTTTACACCCAAACTCACACATAAATGTACATCCTAACTTTCATAGATGGTCTATCTTGGTTATTTATGTCACCTATGAACCTCAGGAAACACTCTGGGTTGACTACAAATGCTACATGGTCTCTAGAAGAGAATGGCATTTTTCTTTCTAGTTTGTTTCAGTATAGTTTTCAGGATATAGTTTTCTACTTCTCCTAACTTAGGTGATGTATAAAAGTTTTTATCAATCTGACAAGCTATTTCCTGCCTTTCTTCAAGATATTTGACATCTGGAGGCTTTTACTATGTACATTCTTTGACTGAGTTTTAAAAAAATAAAATCCAAGAAGAGTCAGCAATATTCTAAAAACTGTGTAAAGGAGAGGTTATCTCTGGTGTCCTCAGAAAATGCTAAATGAGCAACGAATGGGTATTTTCACACAAAAGTGTGAATAATAGTTTTCCATTTGTTTCATAAACAAAAGATATATTCTCCAAATTAAACCAATTTAGAGACTTTGATCAAATTTTAGACTACTCCAGTGTCATTGATTATGGAGTCCATCTTTCACTTGTCAATCCCTGTGACCTTTTTTGCAGAACTGGTGTTGTAGTAGACATGGATAAGCACCTTTTAGAAGTATCCCCTTTGTATTAACACTTGGACAATCTTCTTGACTTCTTTCCCAACCATATATATTCACTATTAATAATTTATTTATTTGAGTATTGACTGCATTTGCCTTCACATGAGGATGAATGCCTTTGGGGGATGTAGAATGCAAATAGGATGGATTCCAGCTGGAGATTTATAGAGTTACTGATCCTGGGTCCATATAAAAGTCAAACAAATGACTCATGTAGGGGGTAGTGGGAATTCAGTCAGAGTCAGTGACTTTGGAGGTAACCAATTTATGAGAGTAGGTGATCTTAACTTGGACTTTGGCATTTAGAATCTGAAGCTTAGAATTTGTTCAACTTTGTTTATCATCAACTCATTCTGTCAGGAGAGACAAGAGTGATTGCTTGTTATTTATCAGTATTACCAAATTCCTATCCACCTGAAATTTCAAGGGCAGTATAGAGTCAGGAAAAGATAACTGAATATAAAATCAGAAATACTGGGTAGAAATCTTCTTCTTCCATGATTATAGGCATTTTTCTAAGATTACTAGTTATTATTTATATTGGGCTTTGGGCTTTGTGGCAGTTCCTCTTCTAAGATTCTTATACACAATATTCTTACGAAATAGCTGAACCAAGTTACAGATAATTTAAATAACTTGTCTAGAGTCATCACAGACTTTGTTTGAGGAAACACTGGGCTTCAAACTGAAGCAGTCTGACTCTAGGATACTTACTTGTAAGAATTATACAAATGTCCTTAATTTTCTTGTGTGTGTATATATATATATATAAAGATAATAATATCTTTGATACCAAAAATCTAATACTGTTGTTGATCCTCAAAATAAATTATGTGATATGAAAATACAATTAAGTATTAAATATAAAGCAATTTAATATACAGAATTAAGTGAAAGATAGTGGCCTAAAACATTGTTAATATTACGGTACTAGGTATTCCAAATACAATTGCCCAGCACCTCTGTAAGTTAGGATTTGTAGTACCAATGGCATTTTACAGATGAGGAAAATGAAGTTGGAGAGATAAAGTGATATCCCATAGTTAGATACTGGTGGAGCTGAGATTCAATTCTATGTCTCTCTGACTACAAAATCCAAGCTATTTTTATTCTATCATACTGCCTTCAGTAACTATTAGTAATATTTCAACTCTTTACATGTTAATAATTTTATCCATTGAAAAGTTATGATTCTGAAATATATATAATAAACCTCTTAAGTTTATTTGATATCTATAATTGTTTGTTGTTATGTACCGTCAAGTCACACCTGACTCATAGTGACCCCTCCTTGAGTTTCCGAGGCAGTATCACTACAGAAGTAGATTGCCCGATCTTCCTTCCAAGGAGTCACTGGTGGGTTTGAACTGCCAGCCTTCTGGTTAGCAGTCAAGTGCCTTAGGCATTATGCTACCAGAGCTCCCTATTATTAGGAGAAATTAAAACGTTCTAGTTTTTCCCTTTGTAGTAAGTGAAATTTCTTCAAGAAAAATTGAGTGATAGCCTATTTTAGAACATTATAGAATGTATACCTTAATTCAGCTGAATGATCAGATTGATATTTTGGTAGTCCTGAAGAGAATATGAGGTACGCATGAAATGTCTTCTAAAAAGTAGGCAATTGATTTCTGCAATTATAAATATTGGTTGGATAACAAAACTTTTATTGGCTACATTAAGTTGTCTTTAAGGATTTTCTATATTGTTGATGTGTCACATATAAGAGAGTGCTCCTTTGCCAATTGCAAATGTGCATGTAGGCAAAAGGGAACTCTATTGGTGCAGGGTTTAAAGCATTCAGCTGCTAACCAAAAGGTCAGCAGTTCAAACCCACCAGCTGCTCCACCGGAGAAAGATGAGGCAGTTTGCTTTAAGTATGGATTTACAGCCTTGGAAACCCTATGAGGCAGTTCTACTCTATCCTATGGAGTTGCTATGAGTTGGAATCGACTTGATGGCAATGGGTTTGGTGGGTCTGGAATGCAGAAAAAGACTCTAATATGAGAGAGAGGAGAAAATCCAGACTTGCTACAGAATAAAGACTTAAAACATTTGAAGTTTGGTCTTCATGGAGCTGTAGTTTTAAACCATGTTGAAAGGTGCAGTGGTAATGGATATTTGATATGCATATATACTGCAGTAATTACATTTTTATAAGGTCAATTGGAATCATCGGGGCACTTTAACACAGGTTCTTTAACACTATCAAATAACTCACTTGACTCAAAAGTCCTTAAATGAAGTCTTAAATCAAAGGATCGTATTAAAAGCACAGATGTCTAGGGCAAAGGGCCTGTGAATCTCCTCTTCCTCTCTTTAACATCATTTTACTAGGCTAATTATAAAAACTAGGATTTGAATTGGAGTAGAGATATAGGACAAGACCATCAGGGGGGACAAAACCAGTATTTCAGGTATATAATTGTAAAAGGCAAAGCTGTAACTAGCTGTAACTATCTAGAAACATAGGACAGAACTTGATACTAAAATGGATTTGAATGGCAATAGAACTGAGACACAAAAATAGCCCAGGACTTGACATCCTTTCTATAAGATTTGAAAAGAAAAGTACCCACAGAAAAAGCAAAAAACATAATGTCCTCTGAGTGGAATTTTGCCTAAAATCCTCTGTAATTCTCTAGTGGGCTCTAAAAGTTCAGTAGCAAAATCCATAGTCAACCAAGAGTGCAAGAATCCCCTTTGAGCAAGTGATTACAGATTATAAGAAAAGTTCTTCCCACATCATCTCCAAGTTTGGCCACTAAAATTCTTTCTTAGACCAGGGAGTTGGGAAATTCACACCTTCAAGATCCTTGTGATATTCCTTCTGGAGTTCCTGACATAGTTAAGGAAAGAATATAAAATGTGTTTGTTATAAACATAAAATAAAGAGGCCATCCTTAATTTCACTTTGAAAGTTTATGGTTTTCAACTAAATTTACAAAAAGAATTATCCAATTTATACTAGGCATAATAGTTTCCTAGGGCTCAGCATTTCTCAAGCTGGAAGAACTAAAGGAAAAGAGTTGAGTTGTATCTTGAATTACGATATTGAAAGATTCTATGGGCAATATATTCAATGATGCAGGAAACATACAAAGAAAAAGGAAGGAATATGCAGAGTCAGTGTACCAAATAATTGGTAGATTATCATCCACTTCAGGAGATGGCATATGATCTAGAATCAATGGTTATTGAAAGAGGAAGTCGAAACTGCACTGAAGGAATTGGCAAAAAGCAAGGCTCCAGGACTTGATAGAATACCCACTGAGATGTTTCAACAAATGGATGCCATGCTAGCAGCACTTACTCATCTATGCCAAGAAATTTGGAAGATAGCTACCTGGCCAACTGACTGGAAGAGATCCATATTTGTACCCATTCCAAAGAAAGTTGATCCCATAGAATGTGGAAAATATTGAACAATATCATTAATATCACATGCAAGTAAAATTTTTCTGAAGATAATTCAAAAGAGGTTGTAGCAGTATATTGACAGGGAACTTCCAGAAATGCAAGCTAGATTCAGAAGAGGATGTGGAATGAGGGATATCATTGCTGATGTCAGATGGATCTTGGCTCAAAGCAAAGAATACCAGAAAGATGTGTACTTGTGTTTTATTGACTATGCAAAAGCATTCAACTGTGTGGATCATAATAAATCATGGAAAACATGGAGAAGAATGGGAATTCCAGAACACTTAATTGTACTCATGAGGAATCTGTACATAGACCAGGAAGCTGTCATTCAGACAGAATAAGGGGATACTGCATGGTTTAAAATCAGGAAGGGACTGTGTCAGGGTTGTATCCTTTGACCATACTTATTCAATATGTATGCTGAGAAAATAATACAAGAAGCTGGACTGTATGAAGGAGAATGCAGCATCAGGATTGGAGGAAGATTCATTAACAACTTGTGATATGCAGAAAACACAACTTTGCTTGCTGAAAGTGAAGATGACTTGAAGAAATTACTGATGAAAATTAAAGGCTACAATGTTCACTATGGATTACATATCAACATAAAGAAAATGAAAATCCTCACAACTGGACCCATAAGCAGCATCACAATAAATGGAGAAAAGATTGAAGTCATCAAAGGTTTTATATTACAATAAACACCAATGGAAGCAGCAGTCAAGAAATCAGACAACGTATTGCATTGGGTAAATCTGCTGCAAAAGATTTCTTTAAAGTCCTGAAGAGCAAAGATGTCTTTTTGAAGACTAAGGTGCACCTGACCCAAGCCACAGTATTTTCAGTCACTTCAGATGCATGTGAAAGCTGGACAATGAACAAGGAAGACTGAAGAAGAGTTCATGCTTTTGAGTTACAGTGTTGGCAAAGAATGCTGAAAGTACTGCAGACTGCCAGAGAACTAACAAATCTGTCCTAGAAGAAGTGCAACCAGAAAGCTCCTTGGAAGCAAGAAAGGCCAAACTTCGTGTCACCTACTTTGGTCATGTTGCCAGAAGTGACCATTCCCTGGAGAAGTATAACAAGTTTGGTAAAGTGAAGGGTTAGCAAAAAGAGGAAGGCCCTACACAAGATGGATTGACACAGAGGCTGCAGCATTGAGCTCAGGGATAGCCAGGATTGGGAGGCTGACTCAGGACCAGGCATGTTTCATTCTGTTGTACATAGAGTGGGAATGAGTTGGAGCCAACTCAACAGCACCTAACAATAACAACAGTAGGGCTACTCTAAGAAAGTACCACAAAGTGGGTGCCTTTAATCAATAGAAATTTATGGTCTCAGAGTCGTGGAATTTGAAAGTCCAAATCAATGTATTGGACAGGCCAGGTCCCTTGAAAGCCTCTAGGGGATGATCCTTCCTGGTTTCTTCCAGCTTCTGATAGACCCAGGCATACTTAAACTTGTAGATGCATCTTCACATGACCCTCCTTCCTCTGTCTTTAGGTGCCTATTCTCAATTATAAGCACACTCCTCTCATTGGATCAAGATCCATCCTGTTCCCGTATGATCTCACATTAACTCAACTAATAATGTTTTCAAAAATAGTATTTCCCAACCTGGTCACTTCATAGGTACCAAGAGTTAAAACAAACAAACAAAAACAAACATTTCCATCAAATTGATTCTAACTCATGGAATTTACAGAGTAAAATTCCTCCATAGGGTTTTCTTGGCTGTAATCTTTTTTTTGGGGGGGAAATTTTTATTGTGATTTGGGTGACCATTTACAGAGCAAATTCATTTTTCATACAGCAGTTCACATACACTTTGTCCCATGACATTGACTGCTATTTGCCACAATGCAACAGCTCCCCTCCCACATCCTCCCCTGGTTACCGCTTCCCCCTATCCTTCCCTCCCATGCACTCCTGTCCCCGTTCCTGTGCATACACAGCTCTTCTATTCTCCCACGATTGATCTCGCCAAGGAGTGTATCTACCTAATGTAAATGTTCAGCTCATATGCCTGTCTTTTGTTTGGCTGGAAGCCACAGGAGTGGGTTCAATTCCAG
>NW_006921674.1:1304873-1312351 GCF_000298275.1 Orycteropus afer afer | reverse complement strand
TTTTTTGGTATTTTCACGCAAATTCTTCTGCTAGTTGGGGTTTAGTCCACTTTTGTATCCTTCCCTTCAAGGCTCAGGGGTCCAAGATTATCTCCTGTGTCTGTGTTAATTGGTTTCCCTTTTCTTTGTTGAAGAGCGTCTCTGCAGTCCTTGTGCCTAGTCCACCATCTTTGGCTGTAATCTTGAGGAAACAGATCATCAAGTCTTTTTCTACAGTGCTCCTGGATGGGTTTGTATCACCAACCTTTATGCTCACAGTCCTGCACAAACCATTTGCATCACTCACAGATTTAAAAATATCTTTTTTGGGGGGGCACAATTCAATCCTTTGTACCAGGTAACATCGAAACTTGAGAAAACCTTTATGCCATCCATGCAAATATATCAACAGTGTGTTCATATCCTTTAATAGCTCACAAAACATAACATAATCTATTGCAAGCAATTTCTTGTTCTCACAGAAAAGATAAAGTCTCCAATTTGAAATTTCTCCTTTTAATTTTCTTCAGAAAAATTGAAGTCAAGAAATGGCCTTTTTTTGCTTATGTCTTATTTTATGTAGTACCAGTGAGATGTGCTTTATTTGTAACTGCTGTCTGAGTTTTCTGTCACTGAAATGGGTAGAGCTCCTTCTGCACTTGGAAAGCTGCGGTGTTTCACCACCAAATTGTTAATGCACCCAGAATTCCCGATGCACATAGTCAGTAAGATATCCAAATATCAATCCTGTATAAATAACATGTAGAAAACACAAGCATCACCAAGCGTTTATAGCAGTTTAAACTCAAGGCACCAATTTCCCTTTGCAATATTACTTGTCAATCAAATGCGATGTTCAAATAGAACCTTGTAATATAGAACTACATTGACTTGCTAACCATAACTCTTAGCATCGAATTAGCATTTTGGGTAAAAGAAGGTTAAAAAGAGAAAAAAAATGCCAAGAAGAAAGTTAAAAATGTCTTTGCTTCTGCTTTGTAGTACTTGATGCCAGTGCTCAGAAATCAACAATTTGTAAATTGAAATTTCAATTTATTTATAATAACATGTCTCCTACTTCCTAGAGGAAAAAACTTCCATATATAAAAGAACTTTCTCTGTCAGAAATTAGAAGCTGAAACTGCCCTCTGACTTCTTGAATATCAGGACATATGCGTAGCAGGCCCTGGGACTTTTCTCTTTATGCACTTTTCCTCACCTCTGCAGTATATTATATATTTGAACTGCCTCTTAAGTTTCCATTTCCTGCTCTATCCCTTCACCTCAAAGATTTAAGTGGTGCTTTCTGTGAGGAAACTGAACCTCTGGTATCAGACCACTTGGAATATTAACTATATGACCTCAATCAAATCAACTTTCTATTCTTTAATTTTCTCATCTACTTGAAGGGCATAACAACTGTACTCTACTTCATATGGTGATGTTAAGAATTAAATAAGTTTATGTAAATAACATGCTTAGCACAGTGCCTGGCATATGGAAGGTGCTCAAAAAACTATTTGTTGAACAATGAAATGAATATCCACAAGCAGGGCTTATTTTCAATAGGGCATTCTCCAAATAAAATTCCTGACCTTGAGTGGTTACTTGTTTTCTCTTGAAAAAGTATCTTTAGCAGATGGTGATAGAGCCCCAGATGGAGAGGCATCAACAAAAGGAAGGGGCAAGAGGAGCAGTGCAGATGACAAACCTGGAGAAATGAGATAGGGTATATTTAGGATTTATGATGACACTAATGCTTTATGTGCATGCAGATGCATAGCATATACAGGGGCATCCACAAGTCCTGTACCATGGAATTCTTTTCATTTAACTGTCACACAATTCCATACTGTACTCAGAGACAGGTCACTCAGTAAGCGAGGTAAGCATGGGTTTGTTAATCTGTAGTGAACAATTTCACTTGTGTTCCTTAAGCCCATGCTTACCTTGTTTACTGGGTACTAAATCCCTGTCAGTGATTACAAATTAGAAAATCAGCTTTAATTCTGTAGGAAGGTGCTATCAGACTGGGAGAGAGAAATGCCAGTCATACCTAGAAGTAGAATCTTTGATGTAGTGAAATAAGGTGAACTAATAAGAAATTAGCAAGTAGGTACAAGTAAACCTGTGTTTACTTCACTAATAGATAATCTGACACTGACTTCACTTCAGGGTCTAACATTTAATTACATACTTGTTGTTATGTTCTGCCATGTCAGTGCTGCTCATAGCCACCCTATATACAACAGAACCAAACATTATCCAGTTCTGTGCCATCCTCACAATCGTTGTCATGCATAAGCCCGTTGTTATAGCCACAGTGTCAATTCATATCATTGAGGGTCTTCTCCTTTCTCACTGACCCTGTACCTTACATAGCATGACATCCTTCTCCAGAGACTGATCCCTTCTGACAACATGACCAAAGTACAAGAGATGAATTTGGGTCATTATCACTTCTAAGGATCATTACAGCTATATTTCTTCCAAGACATATTTATTTATTCTTACAGCAGTCGACCTATATAGTCGTCAGTTATGTTGTTGAAGAAAGGTATTTGCAAAAATATATTATTGGCTTGCAACCAATGTACAGTTGGAGATATCATCTACTCCTTGGAAGGAAGGTTGGGCAATCTACTTCCATAGTATCAGAAACCTAAGGAGGGGTCACTATGAGTTGGGTCTGACTCAATGGCACATAACAAGAACATGGCAAAAATGAGAAATTGAAGTGGAATGCCATTGTATTCATTGTCAAAAAGAACATTTCAAGGTCTTTCCTGAAGTACAATGCTATCCATGATGAGATAACATCCATAAGCCTCTAAGAAAGATCAGTCAAGACTACTATTATTGAAATTTATTCACCAAGCACTACGGCCAAAGATGAAGAAAGTAAAGATTTTTACCAACTTCTGCAGTCTGAATTTGACCAAACATGCAATCAAGATGTACTGATAATTACTAATGATTGAAATGTAGCATAGTGCCTAAGGCCCTTGATTGCTAACCAGAAGGCTGGCAGTTCAAACCCACCAGCCACTACTCGGAAGGAAGATTGGGCAATCTACTTTTGTAGTGATACTGCCTCGGAAATCTAAGGAGGGGTTGCTATAAGTCAGGTCCCACTTGAGGGAACATAACAATGACAACAATTGGAATGTGTATGTTGGAAACAACAAAAAGGGATTGGTAATTGGGAAATATGACCTTGGTGATAGAAATGATGCCAGAAATCACATGATAGAATTTTGATTCCACACTGTCCTCTTAAATTTTGCAGTTCTGTATACTTTGCTTGTCCAAATAAGAATTAAAGCTATTTTAAATCATAATCCTAGCTTCTTACTTTGTTTGTAATCTATATTTTCAGTATCTAGTATAATACAGAACACTTTGTGTTTACTCTCTTCTTGGTTAACTAATGAAGAAATCAGATATTAATACAATCATTGCATTGTGAATTTCTGAACTACGAAGATATATGTGAAGTCTTGTGGGGAGAGGATAGAACAAGAAATATAGGATGTGGTAAATTCAGTGGAAAATTTAAGTATAACCGTGGGCTTAGAGTAATTCTATCTTTAAAAGATTTCTCACTCCTGTACTTTGAACCTAGTCGTTCTGTAGATGATTTTTAGTATCAAAATTATATCTAAATAAAAACATTAAAGAAGATTGATCATAAAATGTTTCTGAACATACTTAAGCGAAATGATAAACAAGTATTTTTTCAGTGTCTTGACCAAAAGCAAGACAAAGGTAGAAATTCATAGTCACTGAAAGCAATGCTTATGAAATGAATATCTATTAAATTACATTGTACCCTCAGGACAAACTACTTAGTTATGCAATCATACTGTAATGTTTAATTGTCTTCACTGTGACTCTGTGATTTAGAGTATTTAGGAATGATATGTGCTCCCTATTATGTAATGTTCTTCTGTTTTGATATTATCTGTTATTCATATTAAAAAAGAGAAAAATAAGTGTTTGAGCAGTAAAGCCGGTTACAAAATCTTCAGCTTTGTGTCAGTTAAGCACTTCCTTTTAGAAAGATTCTTCACTTCACGTTTAGTGATTTCTCCTCCCTTAGAGGACAGCTAGTATAACTATTTTCATATCTCCTCAGGCAAAGAGAACACAATTTAGCTCCCATGCTAACTGGAGCCCTGGTTTTAGGTAGAAGTCAACATTTGTCAGGTGAACTCTGACTCCTTCCTGGATTGCTGAATATGCCACAGCCCTATCTCTTTTCAAGAAGCAATGACTTAGTCACCACATGAGTTAGTACTTGTGAGATCTATTTTGATAATCAGGCATAAATGCTTATTAATGGGAAAAAGGAGAAAATTATCAAAAGCTTTCAGAAATAAAAAGCAGCTCACTTAAAATCTTGTTGACTATAAAATAATTTAATATGGAGTCTTAGAGTTTAACTGAATTTCCTGCCACTGTTATTTAATACCTATTTGATTAAAGTGCTGCTTTTACTTCATTGTTAATAAGCTATAGTTATTTCTTTAATGAGCATAGAACTATTTGTACTGAACTTTGTCATAAAATATTAATTAGAACAATTATAATGATATATGGTCTTTACTAAGCACTTTCACTTTGCCAACCATTGTGCTAATTAGAGTGTTTGTTTCACTTACTTGTGTATAAAACATGTAATACAACTTAATACAATGTTAAGAATGGGTGGGAGAACATGGAAAGACAGAGTGAGCAGAGATGTATGTGGAGAACATGGGGGGAAAGATGGGACAAGATAGGAGTGAGTGTTTGATCAGCTCAGAAAAAAATCAACAGCCACCTCCACTAAGTTAAATGCATGCCCCTCCTCCATGGACCTGATGGAGATTGTAGCATGTGTGCCTCTGCTTGAGAGTGACTCCTAGGCTTCCAGGAATGTGGAGGTGGGCTACTGCATCAGAATGCAAGTAATTTAAAGAAGAAAACCTACTAAAAAGAAGAAATGGCTGTTGCACCAGAAAAGGAGCTAAGATGAATTCCTCAGCTCTCTGTCTGAAACTATACACCCTTATGCTCTTGGGAAAGCTGAGAAGCTTGGGGAATGCCCGTCCAATCTTTCCTGCCACCTCAGAAAAAGGAGCAATATCAACACTTGCAGATGAGGTAAGTGGAGTTTGCCGATTAAGATCACACAGGAATCCTCAGTATTTATACACAGTCTACAAATGTGATGTTTACTATGTATATGTGAGCTGTATTTTCTTAATTAAATTTCTTAATACTGTATTGTCATAAGAGAACTTGTACCATATTCCAGCTTTTCCCAGGAGGACTGAGAAAAGAAATTTTACCTCATAGCAGGATTCCATGAAACTAATTATCAGGGTGATTTATGAAAAATTGCCCAGATTAATATACTATATATGCAATAAGAATATATTTTTAGAAGGTGTTTGCATGCAATCTACTTACAGATAACTCAATTTACTCTTTTTCAGAGCAAATACTTGAAGATTAAAATAATTAAAATCTAACTGCTACTGCAAATCTAGGTCCAGGTTCTGTTCTGCACAGCTGACAGAATCAGAAACTCAGATTGAAGCAAGGAAAGAAGTTTTATATGGAAGGCTAAACAGGAAGGAACACCTGGGAATGCTGTCTCAATAGACCTGCAGGTTAGTTTCCCTTTTAAGCTTACAGCAAATGGGAAATTATGATTATTCATAAGATTTCTGAGGAGGGATCGTGATTATGGATTAGAGGGCATGATCATGGTTTCTGAAATAGGCCCATGTAGCACAGATGATGTAGTTCCAGTGACTTTTAGTTTTTTGACATGAAACTTAACACTCAGGGTCAGCAAAAGTGTAAAATTGTTTTCTTTGCATGTGTACATCTTGGTCAGACTGGATTTGTCCTGTCCTGGTCAGGTCAGCCTTTTTTGCATTAACTTGGGGGAATGCGTCAAACAGATCCTGAAACAATACTAAAAAAGAATTATTAACCTATTCACAAAGGGGTAATTCTTCAAATCTTTCACTGTTAGTCTAAAGCAAATTTCACTGTCTGCTCAAAGCTCTCCAGCAGCTGACTCATAATTAAGTTTATTATTTATAGTTTTTAGTTAACATTCTCCTTAAAAGTATCAATTTGCTATCTTCTGAAGATATGTTTATTGTATTTATCTTAGTGATCTTGTGCTATAATTATAGAAATAGTGCAAGTGGATGGCTTAAACAAGCAGGAATTAATAATCCTTAGTTTAGAAGGCTAAGGAACTCTGGTGGTGTAGTGGATAAGGCATTTGGCTGCTAACCAGAAGGTCAGTCATTCAAACCCATCAGCCACTCCATGGAAGGAAGATGGGGCAATTTACTTCCATAAAGATTTACAGCTGCAGAAAACCAATGGGGATTGCTATGAGTCGGAATTGACTCTACGGCAGTGAGTTTGGTTTTGGTTTGAGTTTAGAAGGCGAGAAGTCCGTATTCAGGATGCCAGGTCTAAAGGAATGCTCTCTCTCTGTGTCAGCTCTGGGGGAAGAGCTTTTGTCTCCTCTTAACGTACGTCGGTCTGGTATCCCTTGGAGATCTTTGCATCAGTCTTCCCCTGGGTCTAGAAGTTTCTCAGTGCAGGGATCCTGTGTTCAGAATGTGCTCCAATCATGGCTCTTCTTTCTGCATGGTAGGATGTCTCTCCTTCTCTGCTAACTTCTCTCACTTGTAAGATAAAAGGTGATACAGGCCACATTCCAGGGAAATTTCCCTTACATCGGATCAGGGTAATGACCTGAGAAAGGGTGTTTCATCCCACCCTAATCCCCTTGCGACAGATTGGCTGATCATATAAAATCACATCATGGGTGATAATTGCATTACTACATAACTACTAGATTACATCTTTACGTAACTTCCAAACCACTGAGAATCATAGCCCAGCCAAGCTGACATATATTTTTTGGGGACACAATTCAATCCATGGCAGTACTTTATAAAAAAAAAAAAAGAGTCTTGGAATCATATACAAATGAAATTTATTATTACATGAACCTCTTTTTAACTCCCTCCAATAAATGTATAGATGAAGAAATATTCTAACACTTAATAATGGTTTTCTAATATTTATGAACTGAAATAGTCAAAATGAACAATAGCACATACTGCTTTTATGAGAACAACTGTACAATCAGATCTTTTTGAGACAAAAAATAAGCCTGAATTCACCAAGTCCTATACTATATCTTTCTTTTTCTGTCCTCTACCCATAAGACTTCACACATATCTTCATAGTTAAGAAATTCATAATCCATTGTTGGTAGTAATATCTGATTTCTTCATTAGTTAACCAATAAGAAAGTGAACGCTAAATTTTCTGTATTATTCTAGATATTGAAATTACATATTAGAAAGAAGGAAGGAAGGAAGAAACAAAAACAAAGAAGGGGATTCTTTTCCTTTACAATGTAAAACACTAGTTTAAAAACTTAATATAGGGATTTCCACTTCAGGAAATAT
>NW_006921674.1:1275674-1276979 GCF_000298275.1 Orycteropus afer afer | reverse complement strand
CAAAGTTCAACAAGACAGAAAATAACAAATGCTGGTGAGGATGTGAGTTTGGGACTCTTATACACTGCTGGTGGGACTGTAAAATGGTTCGACCATTGTGGAAAGCAGTATGGCAATTCCTTCAAAAGTTGGAACTAGAAATACCATTTGACCCAGCTATTCCATTACTAGGTATATATCTTAAAGGAGTGAGAGCCATGACAAGAACAGACATATGTACACCCATGTTCATCGCAGCACTATTTACAAAAGCCAAAAGATGAAAACAACCTAGGAGTCCTTCAGCTGAGGAATGGATAACCAAACTATCGTACTTACACACAATGGAATAGTATGCAATGCTAAAGAATAATGTAGAATCTGCAAAACACCGCACAACATGGATGAACTTGGAGGACATTATGCTGAGTGAAATAAGTCAATCATAAAAAGACAAATATTGTATTAGTCCATTATTGTAAAAGTCAAGGAAAGGTTTATCTATGGAAGGACATTTTCTTTGTTGGTTACCAGGGGTATAAGGGGAGGGGAGAGAACACTGTTAGATAGATAGAGATAAGTATTGATTTGGATGATGAGAAGGGCAATGTACCAAATGTGACTGATCAATATAGTGGCATTCAGGAAGAGAAAGACATAGAGAGGTGCGTGGGAGGTACACACAACAGAGATGAACCCTTTTGCACATATAGTACAGCATTGTCAGTGAAGGCAAACATGAGTATATGGGTGGATAGATGGGTGGACAGGCTGAACTATTAGGTATGTCTATGAAGCAGGGAGTGTACCCAAGAACATGTATAGGGTTGACGGACAATGGTCCTATAAGTTTATGTGAATGATCAGAATTCCCAGGTGTATAATAGAGCTGACAAGAGGCAAGGTTGTGGTCACTTCTTGGTCACAGCCAACTACCAAGAGGGACTGAGTAGTTGAACCTGCGGGCTCAGGACCATAGTCACAGTAGACATCAAGCTCAATTGGCATAACATACTATGCAAAACATTGTTCTACCTCCTACTCTGGCGAGTAGCGACTGGGATCTTAAAATCTTGCACGCTGTCATCTAGATGCAATGATGGGTCTCTTCTCATGCAGAGCAAAGAAGAATGAAGAAAACCAAAAATTCATGGAAACAAGTATTCCTAACAACTGGTACACCATCCAATCTGCAGCCTATATGGCTTTGAGATCAGAAGAACTAGATGGTGCCTGGCTACTACTGTCAACCACTTGGAAGGGGATCTATGTAGGAGATCCTGGATAGAGAGGGAGAACAATGTGGAACAAAACTCAAAGTCATTT
>NW_006921674.1:1273168-1275399 GCF_000298275.1 Orycteropus afer afer | reverse complement strand
AATCATGGGAGAAAGAAGGGCTGCTTATGCACAGGGAGACAGCTTGGGGGCAGGAGTGCATGGAGGGATGGACACAGGGAAGAGGTAACTATCAGGAGGAAGTATGAGGGGAGATGTTGCATTGTGGTAAATTGTGGTCAGTGTCATGAGACAAAGTGTATCTGAACTGTTGCTCTGTAAATTTTCACCCAAATCACAATTAAAAAAAAAAGAAAGAAAGAAAATCTTGATTAATTTTAGCCCAAAAAAACACATAAAATTGTAAGTTTATTTGAATATAATAAATTCCCCCAGCCCCAAAATTTCTTTGGTATTTCATTCATTGTCCAGCTTTCCCATACATATGAGTCAACTGAAAATATCATTTCTTGAATCAGACACACCTTAGTCATCAAAGTGACATCTTTGCTTTTCAAAACTTTGAAGAGGTCTTTTGCAGCAAATTTGCCCAAAGCAATATGTTGTTTGATTTCTCACTGCTGCTTTGATGAGTGATGATTGTAGATGCAAGTAAAATAAAATCCTTCGACTTCAATATTTTCTCTGTTTATCACAATGTTGCCTCTTGGTCCTCTTGTGAGGATTTTTTTGCTTGTTTGATTTTTCTTATGCTGAGGTGTAATCCATCCTGAAGACTATCGTCTTTGATCTTCGTAAGAATGTGTTTCATGTCCAAAGAAGAGTGAATGTTTTTGAATTGTGGTGTCGGTGAAGAACATTGAATATATCATGGACCGCAAGAAGCTATCTTAGAAGAAGAACAGCTAGAATGCTCCTTAGACAGGACAATGGAGAGAGTTCTTCTCACGTACTTTGGACATGGCAGGAGGTACCAGTCCCTAGAAAAGGACATCATGCTTGGTAAAGCAGAAGATTGGCAAAAAAGAGGAGGGCCATGTATTAAACAGACTGACACAGGAGCTGTGTCACTGGGCTCAAACATAGCAATTTCGTGAGGATGGTGCAGGACCAAGCAGCGTTTGTTCTGTTATACTTACGATTACTATGACTCAGAACCCACTCAATGACAACTAATAACAACAAATCCCCACCACACAGCCTGCCTAATTGGAAAGTGAGTTTAGTATTTACAAAGTTTCTTTCTTTTTTTTTTTTTTAAGAAAAAAAAAATGTTTTCCGTTTTATACTTCTATCAGTTGACTAGAATAGGTTTTCAAAAGATTTAGGAGGCCTTTGTTTGTTCCACAGATGCTTTATATTCACCATTGGGAAATAAGTTAAGCTTGCTGTTTCAATTAGCTTAATTGATGGGAACTTCAATTGGTCCTGGGGTGTGTTAATTTCATGAGGCGAATCTATTGAGAGAAGTACTTAGAGAAACTTTCACAGTTGGGAAAGATTTCAAAAGCATTTGACTTAATCAGAGATTGAGTTGCCTTAGTTTTACACATATTAAATGCTTCTGAATCCTCCTTGCTTCAGCACCTTTGATGTCAAGACAATCTTTGGTTCCCTCCTTCCTATAGTTTTCTTCATCTGCCACCCTCTCAGGCAAGAGGGAAGAGATTTGTTCTGAACTCTCCAAGAGGTAAAATTCAGACAAGTAGCTTGAGAAGTACTACTCAGTGTAGGAAGAACATATACAAGATTGTCTCAAGTTAATAGCAAGTGTGATTTGGCGTGGACTAGGAATATGCATATGTATACACGTGCATGCACTTACCTGAGTAGTTCCTTTATGTATACATCACATTACCTTAGTAAACCTGTAAATTGTTTATTCCCATATTACAAATTGAAAAATAATAATAGGCTTGAGAAGCTTAAGTATATTATCCAAATTTGCATAGCAAAGTCAGAATTTATATAAATGTAACTTCAAAAATTGCTCATTTCTCTGCACTGCACTATCTTTTTCTTTTCTTTTCTTTTTTACAGTGAAATACACAAAACTAAAGTGACATAGGTCGATGCATTTTATTTTTTTGCAGTGTTCCCTCCCCTTCCCTCCCACCCCTGTCAACCAACAACAAAAGTTTCCCTCCCTATATAAACTTTCCTTGACCCTCCACAACAACGAACTCTATTTGTCCTTCTGTGATTGACTTATTTCACTCAGCATAATGTCCTCCAAGTTCATCCATATTATGCGGTATTTTGCAGACTCTACATTATTCTTTAGTGCTGCATAGCATTCCAGTATGTGTATGTACAATAGTTTGGTCATCCACTCTTCTGCTGATGGGCACATAGGTTGTTTCCATCATTTT
>NW_006921674.1:1256071-1272124 GCF_000298275.1 Orycteropus afer afer | reverse complement strand
TGTCTTCTCACCTGCATAATTTCTGTTGAGAAATCCAAGCTTAGTCTTACTGGTTGCCCCTTGTAGGTAACTTTTCGTTTTTCCTGTGCTGCTCTCATGATTCTTTCTTTGTCTTTGGATTTGGTGAGTTTGATGATGATATGTCTTGGTGTTTTCCTTTTGGGTCTATCCTGTTTGGGGTTCGTTGGACTCCTTGAATGGATATATTCTCATCTTTCATCATATCAGGGAAGTTCTCCTCCAACAAATCTTGGACAATTTTCTCAGTGGTTTTGTTTTTCTCTTCCGTTCTGGAATTCCAATGGCAAATAGGTTATTCCTTTTGATGATATCCCACACGAACCTTAGGCTTTCTTCATTTTGTTTTGATCTTTTTCCTGATTGATCCCTTTCCAAAGAAGTGTTCATGTATTTGTCTTCAATCTCATTAATTCTGTCTTCCATTGCATCAATTCTACTCCTTTGCCATTCTGATGTGTTATCTATTTCTGGCAATTTAGTATTAATTTCTGGATTTCTATCTGTAGATTTAGAATCATTTGTAATTTTTCTTTTATTTTGTCATTTTGTTGTTGTATTTTCTTCCAAAATTCTTTTAGGGTTTTGTCTTTGTTTTCCCTGGTCTGTCTCTCAATCCTTTGAAGATATCTAAATATAATTCTTTTGAATTCCTTATCAGGGAGTTCCAATGCTGCATCTTCCTCTGGGATGTGTTTTGGGTCTGTATCCTGGTGCCTTGTTTTTCTTGATTTATCTTGCTTCTTTGTGTGGACTGTAATGTTCTGTTGTGTGGACTGTGATGTTCTGTTGTCTCTGAGGCATTGTGACATTTTTGTGTTTATATTTAATTGGTGATTATGTGTTGGGATCACTCACCCACAATTTTCATTTTTTTTTTTTTGTTTTGTTTGTATGTTATCTATACAGGCAGGATTCTGTGCTGTGCTCCTTTATTCACTAGTTGATAGCACTTATACACTCACCACCTGTCTCCTTTCCTATTTCAGCCTCTCATATGTCCTTGCCACCCCTGGCAAACAGAGCCTGTTCTTACGTCCCTGGAATCCAAATGAGAATGCTATCACTTTAAAATCAAAATGGCCACCACTTGTAAACATTCAAAATGGCCATGGCCTCGGTCACTTTAAATATCCTAAATGGCCACCGCTTATAAACATTCAAAATGGCTGCACCCTTGGTCACTTTAAATATCCAAAATGGCTGCACCCTCCAGATAGCAGAAAGTCTACAGCTCAGGTTGTCTCCCCGACTTCCTGTTTTCCTTCGTAGTCATAGGACACCAGAGCAGTTATCCCTGCAGTCCTTGGTGACTGGGACTGATATTTAGGTCAATTCTCAGGTTCCAACACCACTTGGAAATATTCATGCTGTTGGTCTTGTCAGAGTAGCTGATAGTCCACAGCTCTGTCTCTGTACTCTCTGTTTTCATTCAGGTTTTTCCACTAGTTGGTATCTAATCCACTTCTGTATAGTTCCTTTCAAAACTCGGGGTTCCAGGATTATCTTTTGTATCTCTGTCAATTGGCTTTTCTTTTCTTGTTGAAGAGGATCTGCGTTGCTTGTCTGCCTATTCTTCCATCTTACCGAAAGTCCCTATACTATTTTTTTAAAAAATAGGCTGGGTAGCAGCTTGGTGGGCATGTTCTCAAAGACATTTGAGCATCTGTTACTGCCATTAGACTAAGAAATTGTTAATGTTGAATTTTACTTGAACTCTTTGATACTGGAAAATAGTGATGATTAAAGAAATCCCCCCACTCTTTGCTTTCAGGACAATCATTTAGTGCAAATAATCAACATTTCCCATACTACTTAAGAAACATGGATGGTCCCTTTTTTACCTATGACAACACCAGACTTGTTATTATTGTTGTTGTTATTTGCCATCGAGTCAGAGCCGACTCATAGCAACCCCTCCTACTTAGACTCTCCAAATTCCAATTCCTTGCTTCATAAAAGAATAATTGAATTGCTTCTTCCCATTGATCAATCATGGAATGCCTGAGTGGCAAAAACTGTTAAGTGCTCAACTAATAGCCAAATGATTGGTCGTTAGAACCCAATCAGAGGCATTTGCTTCTGAGAGGTCACAGCCTTGAAAACCCTATGTAGCAATTTTACTTTGCACACAAAAGGTCACTATGAGACAGAATCGGCTAGACAGCAACTAACTACAACAATCACAACTGATCAGTCAAAAATAAAGGCTTATTAATCAAACTTTCATTAAGCTCTCTTTTCCCCAAGTCTCTGAACTTTGGCTCACCATCAGCCTGAGCCAATATACTACCCTTCTTTAAAAGTCCCTTCTTGAGAATAGGCTGACCTCAGAGTAAAATATTCTGATTTAGAATCAGATAATGTTATTCACTCATCTACATCTCTAACCTAGCTATTTCTCTGTCTTTGTTTATTGTCAGTTACGATAAAAGAAAATGCTTGTTACATAATTCTTAGAGATGCTAGCTGATCTTATGGTCAAAATGTTCTCTTATGGTGATAGTCCCACTCCCCCATTATTACAATACTTCCTTTTCATTTTCCCCTTTTCTTTAATAGACTCTTCTTTACCAAAGTTTGGGCACCTGGAGGGGGCGAGTAAATGGTTTGCACTCAACTATTAACTGGAAGGATGGTGGTTTGAACTCACACAGTGTTGTTGAGAAAGATAGCCCTATGGAGGAAAATTCTCCTCTATAACTCACGGGGTTGCCATAAGTTGAAATTGCTTCTATGGCAACTTTCTTTTCTTTTTCTTTTTTTTTTTTTAATCAAAATCTGGATTTGTTGTTTATTTGACAGGATCTTAAGATCCCTTGATTTCAGGATCCAGACTCCAGACTCTTTTTGATATATTTGAAACATAATTAGTGAGATCCCTAAAATTTCCTAGGACTTCTCTTTCCTTTAGTATGTCTTCTTGAGCACACAGAAAGTAAAGACAATTAACCAGTAGGTCCCTGGAGTCTCAATATTCTCAGGCTTTGCAGCTGATTGACAGGATTATTTCCAGCTACACTTCCTCTCGCTGCCGAATTCTGATAGACCATCTATCACCTTAGCCTCCATGTTCATCAACATTTGGTCTGACAAGACTTATTATACATGAATTCTACTTCAACAATTTACTTTCTAATTATACTCTGAAATTTTCATATCTCCAAATGCCTGAAATACTATCCTTTGCAATCAAATTGATGTCTACTCATAGCAACCTAGAGGACAGAGTAGAACTACTCCATAGGGTTGCCTAAGCCATAGTAGTTATGAAAGCAGACTTCTACATCTGTCTCCCATGGAGCAGCTGGTGAGTTCAAATCATGGACCTTTTGGTTAGCAGCCACTAACCACTGCTAAACTTTTGGTTAGCTTAACCACTGTATCACTAAGGCTCCTCCTAAAATACTAGAACTCTCAAATCTCTGTGTTCACCATAGGCCACTTTTCAGACTGGCTTTTGAATATATCCATTTTCCTAATAGATCTCATTATTTGGATTTTCTACAACTCCCCCAGTACAAAATACATATCATGGTCTTCATGCTTTCTCGTATCTCTTCTTTGATTCAAAGTTCAAAGTAATGTTCAAACTAGAACATTTAAATTTATATTTGTTTCCTACTGCTTGGTAAACTACAAATCAAATTGACCACTACTAAGTAAAGTTAATGGAATGATGATACAGGACTAGGTAACACTTCATTCTGTTTTACATAAGGTCGCTATGAGATGGAGAAAATTTGACAGCCTCTTTCAACAAGGATGGGACTTCAACTCTTAAACATTTCTTGCCTTATCAGCTTTTATTCATTTGTTCCGAGACCAGGCTCTCTTCCTACCTCGTTTGGTAATTGTCTCCTTCGTGAGTTACTATTATAAAACAGATCTGGTAATGTCTCTTCCCACTAAACAAATGTAAAGTAAATAATAACTATACTCATGTAATCTCATTTAACTCTATGAAATACCTTATTTTCATGTAAATAACATGTACATTATAAGATTACTTTGTCAACTGAGCCCTGCCTCATCCCAAGTATTTTTGTAAGCCTACTATATTACTTTTTTTTACATATTGTTGTAAAAAATTAGCATAGCACACTTAAGAAAGTACTTTGAGGGGAAGGTTATTTGGCAAAACAAAAAAGTAAAGTACTCATTATTTGTGGAATAATACAGTAGATGGAGTTATTAATACTTTTTTTGGGTGTTGAAATTAAAGCTGAAAAAATACAGGTGTCTAATTCAAGGTCACACAGAGAGTAAATTCCAGAAATAAATGTCAATCCTTTCTTACTGCAACCCATTCTATTATACTTTGGTAAGTCCCTTAAGGGGTCCTTCTTATATATGGACTGAAACCCAAATTCCTTTAAAATGTGATTTTACTGTTAAGATTTCATCTTCTTTTACTCCCACACATTCAATATATTTTTGTTTTACAAAGCTATTCGTCATTTTTAGGAGCTCTGATGGTGTAGTGCCTAAGGCATTTGACTGCTAACCAGAAGGCTGGTGGTTCAAACCCACCAGCCACTCCTTGGAAGGAAGGTTGGACAATTTTCTTCTGCAGAGATACTGCCTCAGAAACCCAAGTAGAATCCGACTCCATGGCAGTGGGTTTAGTTTGGTTTATTTGTGATTTTCATGAAGGAGTATGTGGTAGTTCACTTTGTGTGTCAACTTGGCTGGGCCTGGTTGAATGGCTGGGCAGCTGGATGTAGTTAATTCCCTATGATGAAACTGATCATCAACTTCATGGTGGAATCTACTGTGAGCAGCTGAGTAGCAGCCTTAGGGAATGTGGCCTGCTTCCTATATATAAGCGGAAGCCTTGGGGAACGGTCCCTAGCTTATGGCACCTTGAACCGGGCGTGTAGCCATGTCATTGTTCAGCAGCCTGCCATGCTCTCCTGACCTTGGGACTTACAATGGACTGAATGAATGGCCTGCTGTGTGATTTGGTAATATCAGTACTACACCTTTTTACTTGTCAACCTTGGGCTTGGCAGCCTCAGCAGCCAACAGCTGTCTGAGTGAAGAAAAGCCTCTAGCTTCAGTGGACCTGGAGCTGGAGGCAGAGCTGAAGCCCAAGGCCGAGGTGCTTTCACCCAGTCCCTAGAGCCTGGCACTTTGAACTTGGACTTAAAGCCTCCAAACTATAAGAGAATAAACTGTTAAGGCCATCCCATTTGTGGTATATTCTTGTCAGAGTGGCATTAGGTAACCAAAACAGAGTAGTTTTTCATAAATCCATATATACTCTATAGATTGTCAGTAGAGAAGCCCAGAGTGTCCTGCCATTAGTAAGAGACCCAGGGCTTGAAGTATCCATGAGCAGGATTCAAGGGGGAGCCCCAGAAGTCAGCTCCCACTCCTCCTTCTCTATAATATGCACAACTTTGCCACCACTATTTTTCTCAGGTATATTAAGACTTGCCACATTATGTTATTTATTCCTTTTCATGTAGTTACTATAACAAACTCAAGTCTCCTAGATAATCTCTCATCCCTTAGAACTTTGATTCCCTTAGATTCTGTATATCACCTTCTCTGACCCCGACTCTCACCCACTACATATCCTGAAAAATTTCACTGGCCTCTCTAAAACTTTAAAACTCTATGCCAATTATCCCCCAAATCCTTTATATCCCTAATATTTTCAAGGAATAGTCTCTCCACCTTCATGCTCTACCACCAACACTCAGATTTCTCCTGTGACTGCTTCCACTGTCATCCTTATGGTAGGTTTTTTTTTATTTTATTTTTTTCCTACACACCTATTATCACAGATTCTGGAGGTAGAGTAAATTCCTCTTTTCTCCTGTTATTGTTCCTTGTCATTTCTTCTTACTTTCTGTCTAAATCTCAGAATCTTGCTTTCTTCATGTATGATAATTTCTTATTGCCGATATCTACTGTTTCCTGGAGTCACTATTCCTCCTTTGATGTTAGCACTGGGTTCACTGTTATTCTCTCCACCATCCCTATTATAACTCTGAGATTTCTTCCAATATTCAGATATCTCAGCAACTGGATTTTCTGCACTCTGTCTCAGCCACACACTCTCATGATTATACCCTAATGTTGATCAGAAACAATGCCTATTACCCTCCATAATCTCAACATCACATAATGTACTTCTTGCCTTCCTAGCTCACTCCATCTAGTATTGCAACTCCAGCCATTCCCTAACAATTAGGGGATACATGGCTTTGCAGTGTTCCCCCTGAATTCTCACTTCCTTCCTTGGATTAAATTCCAAAGCCAATTATAATAATCACTTTGTTCCATTCATTACACTTAACCTCCTTACCCTCTGGCTACAGCCACATAAATAAATGTGTCTAGAGAAAAACACACAACCATGCTGACTGGCCACTTTTTATATCATGATCATGAACCAAAAGTAGTTTATTAATGTTACCTAATAATGATATTATATTTTGCTCTTCTGACTCATGCATCCAGTTAAGTAGAATTCTGTTCCATAACTTCTATTTTCTCAAACTGCCAAAACCTCCTGCCTCATCCTTATTCTCTGTTGATGATTTGCTTGCTATTTCAGGCCTGGCTACATGACTTGCAGGACCAGGAGCAAAATGCAAAATGGAATATGGGGCCTCTTGTTTAAAATTCAGGAAAAGAGCCATCAAAAGTGTTAAAATATAAGGCTTTTTTCCTTCCATGTTCTCTCTCAAAATGTCATTGTGTTTTTTGTTCAATATGTAATGACATTCAAAGTAAGGAAAAATTAAGCATTTGTTATTAGTGTGAGTTTTACCTTTCATCTTTATATTGCATAATGCTAATTTTAAGTGCAATTAGAAGACCATTTAACTTACATATGAAATTACCAGAATTATGCAATTCATATTTTGTATCTCACACATGCATATATGTTCTGTTCTTACTGGAATGCTATAAACATTGCACAAAATTAACTGTTGTTTCTTTTTTCACTTCTTGATGTGTAGTTAATCTACCTAGGTTCTCTGCCTCTCATAATGATGAATAAGGAAGGAGTGAAAGAAAAGAAACTATAAATTGCCCTGTATTTCTTTCTTTTTCTGTGATTTTTTTTCAGTGTAAGTATTTGGTTAATAAAGGGAAACAATAAGTGAAAAGAGCTTAATAAGATTTCTTGTTCATTTGTGTTTCTTGGAATGAAACTGCCTTCTTTCTGAGTTGGAAGTAAGTTCTGGTTCAATCTGAAAGTATGGTTTCTTAGAGCTGTCTGCACTCCTGCTTACTCAGTTGTATACATACTTTGTAATTGATGTGAGTTTTACTTAGCCACCATGCCTCATGGATTACCTGGAATTCTGTGCTCATGAGCATGATAAATGCTATGTGTGTATATGATGGCAAGAATGAATGGATGTGCATATTGTTTGCATTTCCTTTGTTCATATGCATGCTCTAATACCTCACAGAACTTTATTTCCAAAACACAGTTTCAAATATAAAATTATTAAAAACTTACTGATGATAGCAGAAAATTAAACCAAATGTAGGGTCCTGTGCAAGTGCATTGTTTACATGCTCATGAAACTGGTCCTGTTTTAATATCATGAGAAATAAACATAATCATAAGAGAACTTTGTCCTATCATACTGCCTCCATACCCATATCTTTTACTTCCCACCTATTTTGATATATGCTCTGGTAGCAATAGTGCCTAAGGCACTTGATTGCTAACCAGAAGGCTGGCGGTTCAAACCCACCAGGCACTCCTCGGAAGGAAGGTTGGGCAATCTACTTCCATAGAGATACTGCCTCAGAAACCCAAGGAGGGGTCGCTATGAGTCAGGTCCAACTCCACGGCACATAACAACAACAACCCCATGAAGTTCAGCCATGCTTCAGTTCAGCTCTCACATCTGTTCTGAATCTTTCCCTTTTCAACTATTCAAAATTATTGCATGTCTACCTTGTCTCCTACATCCTAACTGCTGGATTACTCTAATAGGCAAATAAACATATTTCATCTTAAACAAATAAAAAAGAAAAAATCTCTTTCTTTTGTTCCCACCACTTAGTAAATAAATATTGATTTAAAAAAAAAAAAAATCACTGCTATGGAGTCGGATCCAACTCATAGTGTCCCCTTCTTGGGTTTCCGAGGCAATATCTCTACAGAAGTAGATTGCCCAACCTTCTTTCTGAGGAGTGGCTGGTGGTGATAAATATTGATTTGTTGTTGTTGTTGTTGTTATTTGCCATCGAGTCGGCCCCGACTCATAGCGACCCCTCCTTGGGTTTCCGAGGCAGTATCACTACAGAAGTAGATTGCCCAACCTTCCTTCCGAGGAGTGGCTGGTGGGTTTGAACTGCCAGCCTTCTGGTTAGCAGTCAAGTGCCTTAGGCACTATGCTACCAGAGCTCCTGCTTTTATCTTCTGATTATCTCCCTCCATTTAAAGCAAAACTCTTCAAAATAATTGTTTACTTTTGCTGTCTCCAATATTTCTTTTCCCATTTTCCCGTGAGTTCACTCCAAATAAGCACCATCATGCAAGCCACCTGTGGTCACCATTGGGATTCCACTACTAAATCTAACAGTCAGCTGAGGGTCAACTCCTTACTTCATCTATGCAGACTTTGACATAGTTGATATCTATAGCTTGTCTTTAAAATCCTCTCTTCATTTAGTTTCAAAGACTCAAAAACATGCATCTACTTTTCTCTCACTTATCAAGCTACTCCAATTGAGTTTCTTTTACTATTTCTTCCCCATTTTCGCAAACTCTTAATTTTGTAGTGCTATATAGAGTTTGTCCTTGGTGTTCTTCTCTTTACTATTACATTTACTCCTTTGGTGATCCCTTGCAAGCAGTTTTACATATCATGTAAACGATGGTGACTCTCAAATTTTTATCTCCAGTCCAATAGTTGCCACTAATCTTCAGACTCATTTGTTCAATTGTTTATTTTGCATCTCCACTTGGATGTCAAGAGAACAGCTCAAATTTAACATGTCTAAAGGTGAGTTCCTGATACATGATTTCTCCCTCTCAAACTATTCTTCTCTTTGACTTTACCAACTCAATAAATGAGAGCTCCACAATTGTAGTTGCTCAAGCAAAAACTTTGAAGTTATCTTCATCTAATACACCACATCCAAATACAAAATCTTGTTGGTTGCACTTTTAAAAATCAGCCATATTCCAACCATTTCTTAACATATTCACTTCAAACTCCTTGGACCACACCATCATCCTCTCTCTCCTAAATTATTTTAAGACCCTTCTAATTGGTATCTTTGTTCCTGTCATTGTTTCTACCCAAATTCCAGTCCCAAATCCTATTTATTTTAGTAGAGCAATAAGAGTTATCCTGCTTATGTTAAGTCACATCATATCCTTTTTATGTTCATTTTTTTTCATCTTACCCAGAGTAAACTATGTTGAGGAACTCCAAAATTAAGGCACTTGACTTTAGTGAAATGGCTGGCCTAGATTTGTGTCTGGACTCCATCAAAACACCTGCTCATTTCCTTAACTACCACTGGCGTTTGTATAGACTTAAGAGCATGTTGCTAAGGTAAAGTTTTGCATTGTGATTAAGCAGCTAGAGATATGGAAAGAATGGTTCAGAGCCCATCTAGATCCAATGTTTTATCTAAAATCTCTCATGCTAGCTATTTTTCAAAAATGTTTGCCTCGGTACATATTGCTTACAAAAGTGTTCTTAGGAAAGAATGCCTTGTAATCACCTTGAGATCCCCCTTTTGATATATTCACTTCTATAATTATGCCAGGTTACCAGTCTAAGAAACTCCAATACACTTTGTAAGCCAATCAATATATCATATTAGCCCACTTCTCACTTTTCTAAACCACTGAGCACAAGTCATAAATTTTGCACTGCTAGTTCCTGATTTCACTGTATAAACATGGTTATACAATTTCTCTTCTTCTGAGTGTTTGGATGTCATTTTGTGAGACCTAATGTGTCCCAGATTCAAACCTGTCTCGAGCCTTCACTAAATCTCCTTGTTTCTACTTTAACAGAGTCCATGTTCTTACACTTTGTCAACTTCAAAGTCCTTATAAAGTCCTTTGTCATACAAACACCTATTACCTCTATGATTTACTACCCTTAAGTTATTCTATTTCATCTTCAGTGTTTTCTCTTTTCTTCTAACACATGAGTCAAATTCTCCTCAAACCTTTGCATTTACCTGTTCTTTATGTCTGGAATGCTCTTCCCTCAGACACCTGCCTGACTCACTCAACTTCTCCCAAACTTTTTTCAAATATTACATCCTAGTTAAGTCCTTCCTTGGCCACCTCATCCAATATTGCAACCCTTGCCAAACCCAGACACTATTTTTATCCTCCTATGATTTACTTTTACCTTGGCACTTATTTATTACTAGTTAATCCTCAGTATGTCTTATTTATTGATCTTTCATAATGCCTATCTTTCCTTTGTTGTTGTTGTTAAGTGCCGTCGAGTCGTTTCTGACTCATAGCGGCCCCATGCACAGCAGAACGAAACACTGCCCGATCCCGCACCAGCCCCACAATCCCTGCTATACTTGAGCCCATCATCGCAGCCACTGTATCAATCCATCTCGTTGAAGGCCTCCCCCTCTTTCGTCGACCCTTCACCTTACCAAGCATGACATCCTTCTCCAGGGAATGGTCCCTTCTTACAACATGACCAAAGTAGGTGAGACGAAGTCTGGCCATTCTCGCTTCCAAGGAGTATTCTGGCTGCACTTCCTCCAGGACAGATCTGTTAGTTCTTTTAGCAGTCCATGGTACTTTCAGCATTCTTCGCCAGCACCACAACTCAAAAGCATCAACTCTTCTTCGGTCTTCCCTATTCATTGTCCAGCTCTCACATGCATACAAGGTGATTGGAAATATCATGGCTTGTGTCAGGCGCACCTTAGTCCTCAAGGAGATATCCTTGCTCCTCAGCACTTGAAACAGTTCCTTCGCAGTTGACTTTCCCAATGCTACACGTTGTCTAATGTCCTGACTGCTGCTTCCATTGGCATCGATTGTAGAACCAAGCAATGTGAATTCCTTGACAACTTCAATCTTCTCTCCATTGATTGTGATGCTGCTCATTGGTCCAGTTGTGAGGATTTTTGTTTTCTTTATGTTGAGATGTAATCCATACTGCAGACTGTATTCTTCAACCTTCATCAGTAGGTGCCTTAAGTCATCCTCACTTTCAGCAAGCAAAGTTGTATCGTCTGCATATCTCAGGTTGTTAATGATTCTTCCTCCAATCCTGATACCACGTTTTTCTTCATATAGTCCAGCTTTTCGGATTATTTGCTCAGCATATAGATTGAATAAGTGTGGAGAAAGAATACAACCCTGACACACTCCCTTCTTGATTTTAAACCATGTAGTGTCCCCTTGTTCTGTTCGAACGACAGCCTCCTGGTCAAGGTACAGATTCCTCATGAGTACAATCAAGTGCTCAGGGATTCCCATTCTTCTCAATGTTATCCATAATTTGTCATGATCCACACAATCAAATGCCTTTGCATAGTCAATAAAACACAAGTAAACCTCTTTCTGGTATTCTTTGCCTTGAGCCAAGATCCATCTGACAACAGCTATGATATCCCTTGTTCCACATCCTCTTCTGAATCCGGCTTGAACCTCTGGAAGTTCTCTGTCAATATACTGCTGCAAACGTTTCTGAATTATCTTCAGTAATATCTTACTTGCATGTGATATTAGTGATATTGTTCTATAATTTCTACATTCTGTGGGATCACCTTTCTTTGGAATGGGCACAAATATGGATCTCTTCCAGTCAGTTGGCCAGGTAGCTGTCCTCCAAATCTCTTGGCATAACTGAGTGAGTGCCTCCAATGGGGCATCTGTTTGTTGAAATATCTCAATCTGTATGCCATCAATTCCCGGAGCCTTGTTCTTCGCCAGTTCTTTCATTGCAGCTTTGACTTCTTCCTTCATTACCATTGGTTCTAGATCATATGCCACTTCCTGACATGGATGAAGATCGATCAGTTCTTTTTGGTACAGTGACTCTGTGTATTCCTGCCATCTTCTCTTGATGTTTCCTGCATCATTCAATATTTTGCCCATAGAATTTCTCACTATTGCAACTCGAGGCTTAAATTTTTTCTTCAGTTCTTTCAGTTTGAGAAATGCTGAGCGTGTTCTTCCCTTTTGGTTTTCAGACTCCAGGTCTTTGCACATTTCATTATAGTAATTGGCTTTGTCTACTCGAGCTGCTCTCTGAAATCTTCTGTTCAGCTCTTTTACCTTTCCATTTCTTCCGTTTGCTTTAGCGATTCTCCGCTCAAGGGCAAGGTTCAGAGTCTCTTCTGTCATCCACTTTGGTCTTCTCTTCTTTTCTTGTCTTTTTAGTGATCTCTTGCTTTCTTCATGGATAATGTTCTTGATATCTTCCCACAATTCATCTGGCTTTCGGTCACTGGTGTTCAATGCATCAAATCTATTCTTTAGATGATCTCTAAATTCAGGAGGGATATATTCAAGATCATATTTTGGCTCTCGTGGACTTGTTTTAATTGTCTTTAACTTCAAGTGGAATTTGCATATGAGCAGTTGATGGTCTGTTCCACAATCTTTCCTTAAGGAATTAGAATTCTATGAAAGTAGAAATTTCCTTTTTTTTTTTTTTTAAATCATATCCCTTGGTCCTTGAGTCATGTCTGGCATATAGGAAACATTCAATACATATTTGTTGATTCAAAAATTTAAGTAAATGAATATGCTTTATTTAATGTGTTCTCTTCTTTGCATTCCTATTTGTTGAAACATTTTGCAGATTCACAGAATGATTGATATGACATAGCTTAGAGCCAGCTGCCCTGCCTGATCTGTTAGACTCTCTGCCTTTGTACATCCTTAGGACTCATATTTACTTATAAGCAGAACTGTTCTTGTTGTTTTAGTTATCTTTACACATATATAATCTTTTCAAAATTAAAGCAGAGAGTAAGATACATTTTTCCTTGTAGTTGAAACACTTAAAACACTGTGATGCATTGTAGAGGCAATGAAACATGTATCTGGCCAAGGGGAACCACAAGGACATAAATAATGCTTAAAAATAATAATAATAAAAAAGGATGAACACTTCTTATGCCTGACCTCATTCAGGGTGAATGATATAAACACAATTTTATGAATATGTGGGGAAATATGGGCAATGAGGAAGATGTTATAAGTTCCTTATAGTGAGATGAGTGTACACTTAATCACCCAAATTAAGATGCTTTGGGAATGAGGGAAGGTACAATTTACAATTAAGCTAGGACTTTCTCTGATAAATCTGAGCTTATATATGGTCATCCTACTCACAGAGGAGATAAGAATTAAAGGGATAATATATGCAAGTTGAGAACTTGATGCTAAATAGAAAAAGTACAAGTGACCTTTATCTGAAATAATTTTAAATGCCTTGCAAAATGGGATTGATGTTAATATGAAGATACATTTAGAAGACTTTGCCCACTTCTGATTCAAAGTTCCAGATTGTTAAAATGACAGCAGCAAAATAAGAGGGAGCAATAAACCACAAGAGTGAAAATAATAGAAAGGGATGATCAGTATACAAGGAGTTAAATCAATTTCTAGCAAACAGAAACAAAATAAAAGTGTGTTAATAGGGCAGAAAAGTGGAGTGGAAGAATCCTCATCTCACAGTGACTACTGCAGCTGGAAAGGGGAGACAGCCCCAATCCAGCAGTTTGAAGTGTTGGCATAAAAATTAAGGATGGAAAGAAAGATTAACTGAGTCTATAAATTCCCCTCTTTTACCAATCATTTATCAAAATAGTAAATGTGTAGAGATCAGAGTTTAATAGTGGTCCTCAGAGGCAGGAGGGAAAGGAAAGGAGTCATTGTTTAGGCAGTATTGAATATGAGTCTTTGTTTATGTTGTGGTTAAGTGCCATCAAGTCACTTCAGACTCATAGAGACCCTATGCACAGCAGATCGAAACACTACCCAGTCCTGTGCCAGGTCCAAGATCCCTGCTATACTTGAGCCCATCACTGCAGCCACTGTGTCAATCCATCTCGTTGAGGGCCTTCAGCGATGATATCCCTCATTCTACATCCTCTTCTGAATCCAGCTTGCATTTCTGGAAGTTCTCTGTCAATATATTGTTGCAACCATTTTTTAATATCTTCAGTAAGATTTTACTTGCATGTGGTATTAAGGATATTGTTTGATAATTTCCACATTCTGTGTGATCATGTTTCTTTGGAATGGGTACAAATATGGATCTCTACCAGTCAGTTGGCCAGGTAGCTGTCTTTCAAATCTCTTGGCATAACTGAGTGAGTGCCTCCAACACTACATCTGTTTGTTGAAACACCTCAATGCTTCATTGACCCTTCACCTCACCAAGCATGACATCCTTCTCCAGGGAATGGTTCCTTCTGACAGAATGACCAAAGTAGGTGAGATGAAGCCTGGCCATTCTTACCTCCAAGGAGCATTCCAGTTGCACTTCCTCCAGGAGAGATTTGTTAGCTCTTTTAGCAGTCCATGGTACTCTCAGCATTCTTCACCAGCACCACAACTCAAAAGCATCAACTTTTCTTCAGGCTTCCTTAATCATTGTCCAGCTCTCACATGCATATGAGGTGACTGAAAATACCATAGCTTGAGTCAGGTGCACCTTGGTCCTCAAGGAGACATCTTTGCTCTTCAGCACTTGAAAGAGGTCCTTTGCAACCAATTTGCCCAGTGCTATAAGTTGTCTGATGTCCTGACTGCTGCTTCCATTGACGTCAATTGTAGAACAAAGCATTGTGAAGTCTTTGACAACTTCACAATCTTTTCTCCATTTTATCATGATGTTGCTTATATGTCCAGTTGTGAGGATTTTTGTTTTCTTTATATCGAGATGTAATCCATACTGCAGACTGTATTCTTCTTCTTTTTTTTTTTTTAATGAATGATGATTCTTATTATTGAATTTAAATTGAAATTCTTTCTCCTGCTCCTGAGGAGCAAAAAGCATTGTTTGGGGGATCTAATTTCAGGGCTCTACTTAGGTCTCTGCTTCTGTTCATCTCTATCTATCATGTTAGTTGTAGTTGTTGTTAGGTGCCGTCAAGACAGTTCCAACTCATAGTGAGCCTATGTACAACAAAACCAAACACTGCCCAATCCAGCACCAATCTCACAATTGTTGCTAAGCATGAGCTTCTTTTTGCAGCCACTGTGTCAATCCATCTCGTTGAGGGTCTTCAACTTTTTCACGGACCTTCTCCTTTACCAAGCATGAATCTCTTCTCCAGGGATTGGTCCTTTCTGGCAATGTGACCAAAGTATGAGAGATAAAGTCTGGCCATTCTCACTTCTAAGGAGCATTCTGGCTGTACTTCCTCTAAGACAGATTTGTTTGTTCTTTCAGCCATCTGTGGTGTTTTTTTTTTTTTTAATTGTGATTTGGGTGAAAATTTACAGACCAAATTCACTTTCCATACAGCAGTTCACATATACTTTGTCTCATGACATTGACCACAATTTATCACAATGCAACAGCTCCCCTCCTTCTTCCTCCCCATAGTTATCTCTTCTCTAGGCCCATCCTTCCATGCACTCCTGGCCCCTGAGCTGTCTCCTGTGTATAAGTAGCCCTTCTTTCCCCCATGATTGTTCTCTCCAAGGAGTGTATCTACCTGAGATAAATGTTCAACTCATATGTCTGTCTTTTGTTTGGCTGGAAACAAAACAGTGTGGGTATAATTCCAGACCTGAAGTGCAGCTAGGGGCCATAGTCTCAGTGGTTCCACCAGGCTCTAATGGCCAGTAAACCTGATCCCCACGCCCCCCTTTTTTTTTCTCCAAATAATTTTGAGTTTTGTTCCACATTATTCTCCCTCTCTGTAAAGGATCTCCTACATAGATCCCCTTCCGTGGATGACAGTGGTAGCCAGGCACCATCTAGTTCATCTGGTCTCATAGACGTATAGGCTGCAGATCGGACGGTGTACCAGTCACTAGGACTAATTGTTTCTATGAATTTTTGGTTTCCTTCATTCTTCTTT
>NW_006921674.1:1255108-1255971 GCF_000298275.1 Orycteropus afer afer | reverse complement strand
ATCATTTCTAATTTTTCATTTATTTTGTCATTTTGTTCTTGTATTTTCTTCCAAAATTCTTCTAAGGTTTTTTTCTGTGTTTTCTTTGGTCTCTCTGTCAATCCTTTGAAGATACCTAAATATAATTCTTTTGAATTCCTTATCAGAGAGTTCCAATGTTGCTTCTTCCTCAGGGATTTTTTGTGAGTCTGTATCCTGCTCCCTTGTTTCCACCACTTTATCTTGCTTCTTTGTGTGGACTGTGATGGTGTATTGTCTCTGAGACATCATGGTGTTGTTGTTTTTAGATCTCTGTTAATTATTTGTGAAGAGCAGCCAAGGGTGATTCAGGCTTTTCTTTGTGTTTTTTTATTGTTGACCCATTGGTGGATAACAAAGTAGTTGCTCTTGCTCAGTAGGTGAAGTTGCAGGCAGTATGGGTGTAGTTGTGTTTTATGGGGACTTTTGCTGTCTCCCAGTCAGTTAGACAAAATTACAACTGAATAACCATCAAAAAACTAAAAGCACATGGACAATAAACACACCATGAAATCACACAGGAGCAATAACCAAAAAATGATAAAAGGGAAAAAGAAGAAAAAAAAAAAACAAGGAAACCTGCAATATCTAAGGATAGGGCACTAAGAGACAAAAAGGTAGAGAAGGAGAACAATGAATAAAAAAATGGAGAAAAGAAAAACAAGGAATGGGTTACCATGAGAAAAAAGGGGGAAAAAATTTTGTTTTCAACCAGGTACAGGGAAAAGAAAAAAAGCTGAAACTAGGACCTAGGAGGGGAAGGATAAACAATAATAGTAAAAAGCACAGAAGTATTAATAATAATAATAGTTTTAAAACATACATATACAAGCAAATTAACAACA
>NW_006921674.1:1209952-1254428 GCF_000298275.1 Orycteropus afer afer | reverse complement strand
CTTCAAGGCTCAGGGGTCCAGGATTATCTTCTGTGTCTGTGTTAATTGGTTACCCTTTTCTTTGTTGAAGAGGGTCTGTGCAGTCTTTCTGCCTAGTCTGCCATTTTACCAGGACTCAATATCAATCCAGACTGTATTCTTTAATCTTCATCAGTAAGTGCTTTAAGTCATCCTCACTTTCAGCAAGCAAAGTTATATTGTCAGCATATCACAGGTTGTTAATGATTCTTCTCCCAATCCTGATGCTATGTTCTTCTTCATATAATTCAGCTTATCGGATAAGTTGCTCAGCATATAGATAAAATAAGTATGATTAAACATACAACTGTGATGCACTCCCTTCTTGATTTTAAACAATGCAGTGTCCCTTGTTGCATTCAAAAAACAGCATCTTGGTCTATATACAGGTTTCTCATGAGTACAATTAAGTGTTCTGGAATTCCCATTATTCTCAATGTTACCCATAATTTTTTATGATCCACACAAACAAATGCCTTTGCATGGTCAATAAAACTTAAGTAAACATCTTTCTGGTATTATTTGCTTTGAGCCAAGATCCATCTGACATCAGGAATGATATCCCTTGTTCCATGTCCTCTTCTGAATCCAGCCTGCATTTCTGGAAGTTCTCTATCAATATATTGTTGCAACCATTTTTGAATTATCTTCAGGAATATTTTACTTACATGCGATGTTAATGATATTGTTTGATAATTTCCACATTCTGTGCGATCACCTTTCCTCAGAGTGGGTAAAAATATGGATCTCTTCCAGTCAGTTGGCCAGGTAGCTGTCTTCCAAATCTCTTGGCATAACCAAATGAGTGCCTTCAACATAGCATCAGTTTGTTGAAACATCACAATGTGTATTCCATCAATTCCCGGGACCTTGTTCTTCCCCAATTCCTTGAGTGCAGCTTCAACTCTTTCCTCCAATACCATTGGTTCTTCGTCATATGACACCTCTTGAAATGGATGAAGATCGACCAGTTCTTTTTGGTACAGTGACTCTGTGTATTCCTTCCATCTTCTTTTGATGGTATCTGCATCATTCAATATTTTGCCCATAGAATCTTTCAGTATTGCAACTCAAAGCTTAAAGTTTTCCTCAGTTCTTTCAACTTGAGAAATGCTGTGCATGTTTTTCCCTTTTGGTTTTCTAACTCCAGGTCTTTGCACATTTCATTACAGTAAATGGGTTTGTCTGCTCGAGCTGCTCTTTGAAATCTTTGATTCACCTCTTTTATCTTGTCATTTCTTCCATTTGCTTTAGCTAGTCTTCACTCAAGGGCAATTTTCAAAGTCTCTGTGACATCCATTTTGGTTTATTCTTCCTTTCTCATCTTTTTAATGACCTCTTGCTTTCTTCATGGATGATGTTCTTTTTTTTTTTTTAGCAGTGTCATATTTGTGTGTGTGTGTGTGATTTGGGTGAAAATTTACAGATCAAATTCACTTTCCATACAGCAGTTCACATACACTTTGTCTCATGATATTGAACACAATTTACCACAATGCAACAGCTCCCCTCATACTTCCTCCCAATAGTTATCTCTTGCCTGTGTCCATCCCCTCATGTACTCCTGCCCATTGAGCTGTCTCCCTGTGCATAAGGAGCCCTTCTTTTCCCATAATTGTTCTCAAGGATGATGTTCTTGATGTCATCCCACAATTCTTCTGGTTTTTGGTCATTGGTGTTCAATGCATCAAATCTATTCTTTACATTGTCTGTAAATTCAGGAAGGATATATTCAAGGTTATATTGTGGCTCTTGTGGACTTGTTTTAGTTGTCTTCAACTTCAAGTTGAATTTGCATATGAGTAGTTGATGGTCTGTCTTTTCCACAATCAGCTCCTGGCCTTGTTTTGGCTAAAGATATTGAGCTTTTCCATCTCCTCTTACCACAGATGTACTCAATCTGATTCCTGATTCCATCTGGTGATGTCCATGTGTGTAGCTGCCGTTTGCGTTGTTGAAAAAAGGTATTTGCAATGAGTAAGTCGTTGGTCTTGCCAAATTCTATCATGAGGTCTCACACGTTATTTCTGTCACCAAGTCCAAATTTTCCAACTACTGATGATTCTTCTTTGTTTCCAATTTTTGCATTCCAGTTTCCAGGGATAATTAACACATCTAGATTGCATGTTCAGTCAATTTCAGACTGCAGAAGTTCATAAAAATCTTCAATTTCTTCATCCTTGGCCTTGGTGGTCAGTGTGTAAATTTGAATAATCATAGTATTAACTGGTCTTCCTTGTAGGTGTATGGACAGCATTGTACTTCAGGACAGATCTTGAAACATCCTTTGTGATGATGAATGTCACGCCATTCCTCTTCAAATGGTCATTCCCATCATAGTAGATCATATGGTCATCTGATTCAAAATGACCAAAACTGGTCCGTTTCAGCTCACTAATGCCTGGGAGATCAATCTTTATGCATTTCATTTCATTTTTTATAGCTTCCAATTTTCCTAGATTCATACTTCATACATTCCATGTTCCAATTATTAATGGATGTTTGCAGCTGTTTCTCCTCAATTTGAATTGTGCCACGTCAGCAAATGGAGGTCCCAAAAGCTTTACTTTATCCATATCATTAAGGTTGGTTCTATTCTGATGATTCAGCAATTTTCCATTCGTATTTTGAGTGCCTTCTGACCTAAGAGGCTGGTCTTCCTTTACTGTATCAGACAATGTTTCAGGGTTATTCCTAAAGTTTCCCAGTAATATATCAGATAGTGTTTCTCTGCTATTCATAAGGTTTTCCATGGCCAATTGTTTGAGAATTGGATGGCCACTTCCTTCTTCCTAGTCTGTCTCAGTCTCAGCTGCATTGAAACCTGTGCACCATGTGTAACCTTGCTGGCATTTGAGACATCAGTGACATAGCCTCAAGCCTCACAGCAACACACTACCACAGTATGACAAGATGACAGACAAGTTTGTCTTCCTTAACTGTTCAAAACCTCTCTGCCTTCCCTTACCTGGATCCTGTGGCTCTATCATCCCTGGCTTTCCCTCTCCTTCCTGCCTCTTGGGTGTATGGCCTGTTTTCCTCCCCTTACCTGGATCCCTCAACTCTGTTCCAGCCTGGCTCCTTCCCTGCCTTCTGTGCCTGGGTATGTGGCCTGCCTGTCTGCCCTTGCCTGGGTTCCTGTGGCTGTGTCTTGGCCCTGGTCTTTGTTTATGGGAAGGAAAATTTGGCAATGGTGACAATGGAAATTGGGATATTGGTGATGGATGCACAACCTGATCGACGTAATAGTTTTCACTAAATTGCACATGTGAAAAATGCTGAAATGGCAAATATCTTATCTATATTTTTCCAATAATGAATAATAATAATAATAAAATAGTGAGTAGCCTGGTTTCTACCCCATGGAAGACAAACAACAAACAAACATTCATACAATCAAAGGTCAATTTTCTTTTCTAAAGAATTTGCCCCATTCATATGGGGAAGGCAAAGTATTATGGCACCTGTGTTGGTGCCTAGAATAAATTTCTTCTCATTTTTTGGGGGGAGAGTTTACCCCTTGATGGCCAACTACCTGCTTATTTACTCAAAAGTAAAATCTGTCCCTCAGTATATATCCTGTTCCTATTCACAAAGCTTACGATGTGATTTCATAAAAGAATTCATAATATCAAACAAAACCCACATGAGATATCTAAAAGAGCCATGAATTTGTTTTCAGATAGGAATGGTCAATCAGTGATCACCAGGCATTTGAAGAACAGAGTGTCATGAACTAGAAATTAAAACAATTTTAAAAAATTGAGTGATTCAGAGATCAAAAGAATATATATTATGATAGATTTAATTAGAGCAGTTATATTACACACTTTAAACTGTATTCTGGTATACAGAGAAACTGTGACTTCTTTATATTCTGAGATAATATTCTTCAGATGTCTCCCACTTATTGGGGAGAGTAAAACTTTGCTGATTAATAAAATAATTGATTTTAATTGTATTAATAGTTTCTTTTTTTGTTTTATAATTATCACTTTTCAGTTAAGTCTGCTTGAGTTTCACCTTTTCTATTTTCTAGTCCTCAAGTCAGTATCTGATGATTTTATGAGCCAACAGGAAATAGGCAGAAGACATGCACTTTAGGACCTTGTGATCTTTTTGAGTTTACCTTGGTTCTAAACTGGAAAATAAGGGCTAGAGATGCCCTAATTCACTTAGTCATATCTCACTCATCCCTTGTTGAAGTGGTAGTTGGCAAACTTGCCTGTTCTCTCTTTGTTATGTCAAGTGCAGATGTCCAATTTGGTTTTTGCAGTGGTTGTGAATTTTGAATCATTGAATTCCTTTTTGAATTTATATTTTAAAATAATTTCAGACTTACAGAAATGTTATAAAAAGTGTACACAAATTTCCTCTTTCTTAACACTCAGGTTCCCCAAGCATTAATATTTTACCATATTTGCTTTATCATTTCCTCCTCTCTTTTGTTCTCTTAATTCTACCTCTGTGACTGTGTGTGTGTGTGTGTGTGCGTGCACATGGATCTGTGAGTGGGTGGGAGAGAAGAAAGGGTTTAATTATTTTTCTGAACTATTTTGAAAGATATTGTATACATTATGCACATTTAACCAGAATATTTTAGTTTACATTTTCTAAAATCAAGGATATTCTTGTACATAATTACAGTAAAATCATCAAAATCAGTTAATTAATATAGTACTATTTTCTGATGTAATGACTTACTTGTCAAGTCTTTCGGTCTCCGTTAGTATGGAATAGTTCCTCAGTCCTTTGTCTTCTATGACATTGACAGTTTTGAAAAGTATAGAACATTTATTTCGCAAAGTGTCTCTCCATTTGGGTTTACCCGATGTTTTCACACAATTATATTCAGTTTATATTCAATGTTTTTTGCAGGAACATCATGAATGACTTGTTTTTTGATTTCTAGCCTAAGTTATTTTTGCATGTAGCAACAAAGTCACTTTGTGCCTAGCAAGGGCACTGTTGACTTTCTAGCCAGTATCATCAGCAATATGTTATATTTCTCCACCAGACACAAAGGAAAACCTCTATGCTATCTATAAATATCATAATCTCTTTGGAGTTAAATTCAGGCTCTTCCACTTCCTACACAGGGAAAACCCTGATTTTATTCTAAAATACAAAAAAAAAAAAAAACTACCTTGCTACTTCCCTCATACTTAAGAAATGAAAATAAAGATCTTTCTGCACTTAACTTTCTCTTCAAATAGTCAGCTTTCACATCAAATCAAGATGAAGTTGTATCCATAATGCAAAAATAAAATGTAATGATTTTAAAAGAAAATGGAACATGAAGGAAGTTGTAGAAATTGAAAGCCTGACTGCTGAATAAAATTCTATGCTTTTCAAAAATATCAATGTCACAAAAGACAACGAAGGACTAAGGAATTGTTCCACCAAGAGATTGGTGTGGTACATTACCTCAGAGAAACCTTCTGACCAAAGAGACAAATGACAGTCTTGGAAACCAAGAAAAACTTAATTGTCCTATATTAAGTATTCCCTGTTAGATCCTGAGTTAGTATTTCTCGAAATTGGCTGCATGTGTCTCAGAAAACAAAAACCTGACAACTGGGTCCCATATCCAGAAGTTCTTTTCAGTTGTCTGGAAATAGAAGTTTAAAAATATTTCCAGTTGATGAAAATGTGCAGTCAATGCTGAGACGTGCTGGGGCATTTTCTATTGTTGCGATATGACTGATCACCTGTCTCAAGTTAGTAGCAGATCTGTAACTCTGGTCTTGTATAAGTCAGTGGATTTCTGTGAATGAAAGTCATCTTTATGAAATTTTTGCTATTCAAATTATTATCTTTAAAATGTTTGCTCTGAACCTTCTATTCTGTAGTCTTAGATTTCTGGAGTTGCTTGCTTTAAAGATTATATATATATATATGTATATATATATATACATATACATATATATATATATATATACACACACACACATATATATTTATCAGTTAGTGTCCTTATAGGACATAATAAAACTACCCCAAAGGGATTCCAAGGCTGTAAATCTTTACAGAAGCAAAGTGCCTCATGTTTCTCCTGCAGAAAGGCTGCTGGGTTTGAACTGCTGACTTTCTGTTAATGGTTCAATGTTTAACCACTTTGCCACCAAAGTTCCTCATTAGCCATCAGAAAAATGCATATCAAAACCACAATGAGATACAATTCCACTCCTACTAGGATGACTAAGATAGACAAAACAGAAAATGATGACAAATATTCACAAGGATGTGAGGAAATTGAAACCCTTACCCACTGCTGGCAGGAATACAAAATGGTCCAACCATTGTGGAAAACAGTGTAGCAGTTCCTCAAAAAACCTAAAAATAGAATTACCAAAAGACCCAGGAATTCCACTCCTAGATATACACCCGAAAGTCTTGGAAGCAAAGACCAATGCTCATTGTAGCACTCTTCACAATAGCCAAAAATCAGAAACAACCTAAATGTGTATCAATAGATGAGTATATAAAAAAATATGATACATATGTACAATGGAATACTACCTAGACAGAAAGAGAAATGAAATTTTGATATATTTTACAATATGAATGGAACTTGAAGACATTATATTAAGTGAAATAAGTCAATCACAAAAGAGAGATATTGTGTAACTTCACTGACATAAAAAGAAAGACAAGCAAAAGAGTAGAGAACAAAGTTTATTAGTCACTATCAGAGGTGGACAGGTAGGGAAAAGGGATTTAACAATTATGGAAATATCACAATGATTAAAAGTGGAGTTGCACAGCCAATTACTGTAATTGCTATCAATAAGTTGCACATCTGTAAAAAGTTGTGTGATAAATACACAATGGCAAAGAGGAAAAAGAAAAAAAAAGTAGCTGCTGAGGCTGCTAAGTGATTTGATTCCTTGGTTTGGAAGTTTAGGGTCATGGTTTCATGGCACATCTCAGTTAATTGGCCTAATAACATGTTTAGGGTCTCTGTTCTACCTCTTAATTTGTTGCTTAGTGCCTACAGTCTTAAAATTTTGCAAGTGGCTATCCAAGGCATTACAAATGGTGTCTATTTTTCTGGAGCAACAGAGGAAGAAGGAGAATGAGGAATAGGAGGAGGATAAGGAATGTGAGGTAATTGCCCCCATGAACAATTTCCTCCTTTGCCATGAGACCAGAACTGGATAATACCTAGCTACCTCACTGAACATTTTGATCAAAGATTTTATAGCAGAATCCTGATCAAACAATAGAAAATGCAGGGCAGAAATTCAAATTTCATGGATAATAGATTTCCTGGAGTCATGTAGGGTAGATGAACCCCTTAAACTATTGCCCTGAGATAATCTTTAAAACTTGAACCAGATATAATGCTGAAGTCTTCTTAAAACCAAACAATAATAGTTTAGCTTAACTAGTAAAACATGTCTGCCTGATTTGTATGTTCTGTAAGAATTGCCAGTATATAGTAGAGCTGACAAGGGACAAGGTTGTAGTTACTTCTTGGCCACAGCCAGCTACCCAGAGGGAGCACATTGTTGGACCTGTGGGCTCAGGACCATGGTCGCAGGGACATCAAGCTCAATGGGCATAACATATACTACACACTACACAAAAACACTGTTCCACATCCTACTGTGGTGAGTAGTGACTGGAAAAAGCTTGCAAATGGCCATCTAGATGCAACAATGGGTCTCTCCTCATCCAGAGCAAAGAAGAATGAAGAAAACCAAAAAATTATGGAAATAATGAGGCCAAGTGACTGGTACACCATGTGATCCTCAGCCTAAACAACTAGGTCGTCTGGTCTATAAACAGAAGAACTAGATGGTATCCAGCTCCCACTGTCAACCACTCAGAGGGGGATCTATGTAGGAGATCCTGGATAGAGTAGGAGAACAATGTGAAACAAAACTCAAAAACATTTGGGGAAAAAAAAAAAAAGGGACCAGTTTTGCTGGTATAATAGAACCTGATGGAACCCCTGAGAACATGGCCCCTAGCTGCCCTTCAGGTCTGGAATTGAACCTATTCCTGTGGCTTCCAGACAAACAAAAGAGAGGCATATGAGCTGAACACTTACATTAGGTAGATACACTCCTTGGAGACATCAATCATGGCAGAATAGAAGGGCTGTGTATGCATAAGGAGACAGCTTGGGGGCAGGAGTGCATGGGAGGGAAGGACACAGGGAAGAGGTGGCTATGAGGAGGGAAGTGGGAGGAGAACTGTTGCATTGTGAGAGATTACAGTCAATGTCATGAGACAAAGTGTATGTGAACTGCTGTATGGAAGATGAATCTGCTCTGTAAACTTCCATCCAAATCAAAATAAAATTTAAAAAAGAAAAAAAAAAGTCTGCCTTGAGCATTATGCTATTTTAAGAACTGTCTGTATGGGATCAAACTGATAACAAAAACTCAAAGATAGATAGTGACCTTTAATTGGGGGGGAGGGGTGATTCAGAAAAGAAGGGTGAGAATGTTTGCACACCTTCAGAAAGTCATCAATGTCACTAACCGATACAGATAGAAACTGAAATGAAACAAAACACTAAGAAACTGTTGTGTGGGTGTAGTATGTTTTACTACATATATTCTCAACAAGAAGAAGAAAACGAATAAAATTTAAAGAAAAAGACTGAAAACAGAGAGAGAGATACTTGAGAGTCAATCTAAAATGAAAAACTAGGCAAATATACTAAACAGACCCTCTACAACAAAGACCCAAGAGACCCAATGAAAAAAAATATAGGTGACAATCTTGGAACTCTGAGTTTCTGAGAAAAGGATAAGGAAGTAATAAAGTACTTATTAGAAAATAAAACTGAACAAAAACAGTGAAAAAAGAGACATATGGAATAGTGAATTGCAAACTGACCCAGCACAGTATGGCTTTTTTGAATTACTATAAGTGGTATTCTGATCAGTACAGGAACAACATAACTGGCTCTGCTCAGCCAAGACTGTACCAGCACCCACATGAGATGTACGATCTCTGTGCTTACACTGTACAGCTTCCCTGTGACCAGAGACACAGATCCCCCTACACCCACCCATCCAGTGACCAGCCAAAGCATCCACCCACTACCCTTGCCCATCTAGTGTTCCTTCTGGCCCATCATCCCTCATATGGCTCCCCTCCCATTGCTTGCTCCACTCCTCCATAAGCTTAAGTCATGCTCTAGTGGATCAAATGGCTCACGTGCACTGTCTCAGACATCTTCAGCACTGATGTCTGGGAACTGCACTCCTGCTACAGTTGTCTTAAGTAACTTGTGCTTGCATAGGTGTTGTGCCACCACATTTTTTTTCTATTTATTTATTTTTCTTTATTTCTTCTTTCTCCTCCTTTCTCTCTCTCTCTCTTTTTGCTTAATCTTCATCCCTTTTCTCTCCTCCCCCAGTCAGGAGCCAGGGACCCTACCCAGTCAGGCACATTGCATCTGCCACACTACCCACTGGGCAAATAGAACCATATGCTCTAGGACCACTGAATTGATGGCAGACAGCTGTCAACAATTCCTCAGCCTGTCATAAACTGCTCTACATGATCAGTGATATGACACTCATGCCTAGAATGATGACTTTACTACCACACCTATTCAATATTTTGCTAGAAGTCTTAGCCAGAGCAATAAGGCAAGAAAGAGAAATAAAAGGAATCTAAATTAGAAAAGAAGAAATAAAACTATCTCTATTTGCAGAAGATATGATCTTATACATAGAAGATCCAAGATACTCAACAAGAAAATTATTGAAAGTAATAGAAGGAATCAGCAAAGTGGCAGGGTACAAGATCAACATTAAAAAAAAAAAAAAAATACCCAGTGCCATCTAGTCAGTTCCAAATCATAATGACCCCTCCTTGGGTTTCCAAGGCAGTATCACTATGGAAGTAGATTGCCCAACCTTCTTTTCGTGGAATGGCTCGTGGGTTTGAACTGCCAGTCTTCTGGTTAGCAGTCAAATGTCTTAGGCACTATGCCACCAGAGGGGAAAAAAAAAGTGAGATTCCTCTACACTAACAAAGAACTCTGAAAAGAAATCAGGAAAACAATATCATTTCTACAACCACCCAAAAGATGAAGTACTAATGAATAAATTTAACCAGAGATTTAAAAAGAAAAAAAAAAAGAACTATACAAAAAAAAAAAAATTATGAAATATGATTAAAAAGAACCAAAAACAATCTACAAAAATGGAAGAGTATATACCATGCTCATGGATAGGAAGATTTAACATAGTGAAAATGTCAATATTATCTAAAATGATCTATAGACATAATGCAATTCCAACTCAACTTCCATCATAATTCTTTAAAGAAATGGAAAAATTAATCACTGACTTTGTATGGAAAGGAAAGAGACCCTCAATAAGTAAAACATGACTAAAGAAGATCAAAGTAGCAGGAGGCCTCACACTCTTTTTATTCGAAACTTACTATACAGCCACAGTAATCAAAACAGCCTGGTATTGGCACAATGACACTCAAATCACAGTGTAAAATTAAAAAAAAAAAAAACAAACAAAAAAAACCACCTTATAGCTACAATAAAAATGAAATGATTTCTGAATATTAGCCCATACCAGTTAAATCATAGACGAAGGTTAGGAAAGGGAGGGTAGGATGGTGGGTGGACACTGGTATTTTTTTTTCAAGAGGTTTCCAGGTGACTCTTATATCATTGAGAACAGGCTTATTTTGAACTGACTTTTCCTGTAACAATCTGTGCAAAGTGCTTAGATAGAGAGAATAACTTGAAAAATGATAAACACTTCACATTTTCTTTACAATGTATTCAGGTTCTATTTGCTATTTTGGGAAGTATGTTCCTTAAATTATTTAGTATCTATTCTTTGTGATAGGAAACCAGAGTGAGTTGGTTTAAATTCTTGTTATCCACAGTTGAAATTCTTGATTCCTTCTTGTGTGGCTTATGTGGGAGAGAAGTTATTCATTCTATTGTAATATTTCCCTTAAGAGCCAAATCTTGGTATGTCCCTGTTTTCTCAATATGATATGATAGCATTGTAGATAACATAAATGCCATGATTTAAACAATTTCATGAGTATTTTGAGAACTAATGCTATTTATTAATTTATAGTTTTTAAAATGCATTGTTTCGATTTCTACAGATCGGAAATACTCTACCAAATGTGAAAAGAGGGAAAAAAAAAAAAAAAAAAAACCCTGTCCTGAAATAAAAAAGAATATAAATAAGAATGCTGCAACAACTAACCACCACTGCAGGAACTGAGTGTCCAAAAATGTCATTTAAAACAAGTCTTTCCAGCCAGTTGTTTCCAAATGAGTTCTGCTGCATGCTAGATTAAAAATAGGTTATATCACATAGTGACAATTAATTATATGTATGATGTGGATTCTCCAATACTATAATTTATAATTTATAATCCATAATTTATAACAATCACATAGGACCCATGTTTGGCTCCTCCTCCAAATCATTGCTAAGATAGAACAGAACCGGATTTAAAAGAAAAATTAGGCACTAGAAGTGATGGTCTGGGTTCAAGTGCTAGTTTTTCTCCTTCTTGGCTGTGTGATGTTGACCAAGTTATTATTATTATTTTAAATCTCTGTGTGGCTTGTTTTGCCTCAATGATGTGTGGTGTTAATTGATTTTAAGGCAATAGTAAGCACTCAACATTAACTCATATTAGACATAATCCATTAAAACAATGTTAAAAATCCTTACATCCTTTACCTTCACTTTGTTACTTGAGCCATATTCTTTGCTATCTTGTTTATTTTTCTCTTCTGTCATGTTTACATGATCCTTTGGTGATGCAAATGGTTTGCTTTTGACTACCAACTGAAAGGTTGAGCGTTCAAACCCCCCCAGTGGCGCCAGAGAAGAAAGACCTGGTCATCTGCTTTAATAAAGATTGTTGTCATTGTTGTTATGTGCCGTTGAGTCAAACCCGACTCATAGTGACCCCTCCTTGGGTTTCCGAGGCAGTATCACTACGGAAGTAGGATTGCCCAACCTGCCTTCCGAGGAGTGGCTGGTGGGTTTGAACCGCTAGCCGTCTGGTTAGCAGGCAAGTATCTTAGCCACTATGCTACCAGAGCTCCCTTAATAAAGATTACAGCCAAGAAAACCTTATGGAGCTCACCTCTGCTATGTAACACAGAGGCTCACCATAAGTTAGAACTGATTTGATGGCAACAGGCTTTGTTTTAGGTTTTTCTAGGTCATTTATACCAGTAATATTAGAAATTTATGTTCCCTTTCTTGCTATTCTATACAAACCACACATCAATATATTTTTATCAGAGTTTTCACTGCATATTACCCCACTGATGATATCTTCAAGAAATACTCTGCTCTTAACAATCACAATTATTTTACTTGTCATCCTTCGCTTTACCCTAGAAATGGAAGGTAATTGTGAAAAGTTTAGTGTTTAAAGTAAAGGAAACAAAACCAAAAATATGAGAAAGAGTACTGTTAAGATATCTAAATAAATCAGAACAAAAATGCTCTATTTATTGTAGTTCTCCCTCTTATGAGTTCCACCTACACAGCCTATTCATCCTAGTAACTCTTCAGTCCTTCCCATCTGATCATCATCAGCTTCATCATTTCACAGTCTAAAAAACCAAAAAATTCCACCCAAGGACCCTGCCTAGGTCAGCAGTGTAATTACTGCCCACTTAATCCTTCTCAGTATCTTGTCCATTGAATGTCTCATTATTCCTAACAGCTCCTGTACTTTAATATTCCTGACTTCCATTAACACTTTTTTAAGTGCAACATACGTAACACTTGAGTACGTTAAATGTGCATTATGATGTTATAAAATTATCTTTATGCCTTACATATGACTGTGACAGGGCTATGCTTAACCTCTTCAGATGATTGTAATAACCATGAGGAATGAGCCTATACAATGTATTTCTTTTTTGTGCTATGTAGAACCCAGAATAGTGACAGACACATAAAAGGTACATATTAGGCTTGCATCTATATGTAATTATTTAATATAAAATATAACTGAAAAGCATTTTTAGGGTCATTTCTTAGTATTTATTTAAATGAGGTTGTTGTTGTTATGTGCCGTCGAGTCAGCCCTGACTCATAGCGACCCCTCCTTGGGTTTCCGAGGCAGTATCACTACGGAAGTAGGATTGCCCAACCTTCCTTCCGAGGAGTGGCTGGTGGGTTTGAACCGCCAGCCTTCTGGTTAGCAGTCAAGTGTCTTAGCCACTATGCTACCAGAGCTCCTTTAAATGAGGTACTGTATGAATATATCTTTTATTTGACATAATATACTTAAGAAATTTGATTATATCTTGTTTTGATCATAGTCATGAGTAAAGATGAAATTAATCCTTTACAAACAAAACCTGTACACACATTCCAAAACTGTGGGGGAATAATATGTATTGGTTTTGAGACAGTGGTTTTATTTTATATATGTTAACACACTTCTAGAATGTACTGTGGTATTAACATATGCAAAGAGATATTCCTTATTGTGCTTAATCTCATTAGATGATGTAATATAATAGGAACATGTTTCTTATGTAGTTAGAATTTCATATTTGCTTTTTAAATTTATTTCTGTTCAATTACCTGCTTGTCTGGAGTTCAATAATAAGCACAAGACATGTATGAAAGTCTAACTGCCTAGATCAAGGGTGGCCTATTTATATAAGCTCTGCTGGATGATTTGTTACTTAGTTTACATTTTAAAAACTGGGAGATATTTCATAATGTGTGATTTCTTAAAAGTAATAAAATATCATGATATGTAGAGAAAGTTCATTTCTCATTTTTGAGAAATAAGTTAATGTATCCTGATTGTAAGCCACAATTATTAAATTGCCTTTTCTAACGTGTTAATTAAATTTGTTATTCTAATTTTCACAGAGACTATGAATGGCCATATCCCTAAACATTAGTGACTGGGAAATTAGAAGTCCATAGAAAGAATTACATCAGAATATACATATTATTTCTCAAACTGTAAGAAAGTGATAATGAAAAAAGATAGTGGTAGATTTACAACATTAGTCTATATTTGAAAGTTAAGATTGCCTACCAAATGTGATAAATCCTAAAGGTACAGTTACAATTAGTTTTACCTATACAGAATTTTCTTCAATGTAGTCTTTTTTCTGAAGTAATATTGAAACTTTTATACAATGGAGATATTCCCAGTGTTCAGGTAGTACCTTTCAAGTTAAAAAGGGTTCTTGGCTGGAAACATGAAAAACTTTTACAATAATTTATTCTTATTTAATAACCTTCCCTGATTGTAATGGAAAGAATAAGAATAAAAATTGTATATTTTTAGAGTTACCAAAGTACGGCATCAATCCAAATTGGAATCTCTCCATAAGCAATCCAAAAACATGTAGGCCAATAAGGAAAGGAATTAAAATTACTCATGGAACATGTGTACAGTATAATAAGTGTGAGAAAATACTGCAACACCAAATTTATTAGTAAGCAGATAAATACAGAAACATAGCAGAATCGGCTCCGGAGTCTGCACCAAAGCAATTAAGTAAGGGAGACACTGAAGGGAAGGGAGTGTGGCATGGTCCCAAAGGTAGCAGAATACAGTTACTATTAACTGGAATTTAACCAAGAAAAAGAGAAAACCAATTGAAAGTGAGAATACTAGGAACAAGTTTGAGGCCTATTAGCTTAGAGCACTGACTACAAAAAGTTGAAAGAAAAGTGGCTTACAAATTGCTTGGCACAGAGGTGCTACTCTCCTTTATAAGAAAAAAGGGAGTCACCCTGAAAAGGAAGGCAATCCTGAGATGATTGATAAAGTAAAGAAGGAAAATATAAAAAGGTAGTGCCAAATATCTAAATAAATCAAAGAAAAAAAATGATCCATTTATTAAGGAAGTGTTCCAAATTACCAATGAAAATATGACAATCACTTACCAGATAGGATAAGATATTCAACCTTCCCACTTACTCCTCCTCTTAGCATTGCCTATATATTGTGAGTCTGAGAAAATATGTTGTTCGGTGCCATTGAGTCAGCACCAATTCATAAGATCCCCTATGTACCACAGGACAAATCATTGCTGGCCCTATACCATGCTCACAATCACTGTTATGTTTGAGTCCACCATTGTAGTCACTGTATCAATCCATCCTGTTGAGGATCTTCCTCTTGTTGGTTGACCCTCTACTTTACCAACCTGATATCCTTCTATAGAGACTGGTCCCTTTTGATCACATGACCAAAGTACATATCAATAAGAACAAAAAGAAATAGCTCAATATTTAATGTTGCTGTATAAAAGAAATAGGAACCAGAAAACAACTCTTTTCACATGTAATTATTTTGTAAAAGCAGTAAAATAGAGAAAAATTATAATGCAATATTCCAATAATAATTAAATACAATTATAGATTAGCACCTGAAAATAGATATTTGAAAACCTCAGAACAGACATAAATGTAAAGCAGATGTGAAATGGAATTTCAACTCATAAGATAAATTAAAAGAAAAGAAAAATATTCTCAGATAAGAAAACTAAAAGAGAATAACTTAGGCCATAGGTGCAATGAGAACCAGAGCATAGAATTCAGAAGAACCAAAGAGATATCAGCTGACATCAAGAAAAGCATCAAATGGAAGGGCTACAAAGTGATAGGCAGCATTGACAAGTTAAAACAGGACTAATATTAAAGACAACCTCTTGAAAATAAAAGATGATCTGAATTTACATAGTTCCCATATACTTGGGAAAACTGAGCAGAATCATCAACTTCAAGTCTTTTCCGAATAAAACTATCACATTTTAGCAATAAAGAAGAGAGTATCCTCTGGTTCTCCAGGAAATATAGTTTCAACTACCTAAAAGGATGGAGCTCTGGTAGCATAGTGCCTAAGGCACTTCACTGCTAACCAGAAGAAACCACAGAGTCAGATGATTCACAGGGAAGTTAATATTTAAAAATAAAATATTGTACAAAAAGATATTATAGATAACAGATGAGTATTGATGCAAAATTTTTAAATAAAATATTAGCTAACAATCAAATGGACTAAAAAGCAACAGGAGCAAATGAGTTTTATTATAGAAATGCATAAACTCTTCTGTTTATTTAACTTTTTCAGTCAAAGATTTAGCTGTTACCTACTATTCTTTTCCTCATCAATATCTATATTAATATATATATATATATATGTGTGTGTGTGTGTGTGTGTGTGTGTGTGTGTGTGTATTTTTATATATCTCCACATTATCATTTACAACATTAGAAAAGAAGAAAAATTATATGATTCTCTTCATGGACATTGAGTAAGTATTTGACAGAATTCAATACCGATTTCTGAAAGAACTAATTAATAAATTGGACATCAGAAAACATGGAGAGTTTTAAGAATCACAAAAGAGGTAAAATGATCTGTATTGGTAAATGCAATGACAATATAATTGGATATTTAAGTCTGCCTTTAAGGGTATATTTTAAAGAAGTGAAAGTAGCTACAGAGCAATTTATAAAATATGCTATTTTTATATAAAAATTTTGCAAACTGAGAATATGTCCATATTTTCTTGTTTCTTCCAAAGAGAAATCTAGAAACATTGATCAGAAAATAAAAATGATTGGTTTTGGGGGAGAAAGAGGTAAAATGAGTGTAGGGAACAAGATTGAAATTGAGAATTCTTTATTAAACACTAAAAAAATAGTTTTGGTTTTTAAAAGGGAGCTCTGGTAGTGTAGTGCCTAAGGCACTTGACTGCTAGCCAGAAGGCTGGTGGTTCAAACCCACCAGCCACTCCTCAGAAGGAAGATGGGACAATCTACTTCTGTAATGATACTGCCTTGGAAACCGAAGGAGGGGGTCACTATGAGTCGGGTCTGACTCGATGGCACATAACAAAAACAACAAACAATGTAAAAGTTTTACATATATCAGATATAAATATATTAGAAAGATAAAAACCTCAAATTCTAAAATTGAAAAGAAATGGAAAAAAGGAACATAACAGAGCATTGTAATTGAGTACTGTACTTTTGAAAATATTTCAGACAAGTATAGGTGCTTATAAGTGCAGCCAGAATGCTCCTTGGAAGCAAGAATGGCTAGACTTCGTCTCACCTATTTTGGTCATGTTGTAAGAAGGGACCATTCCCTGGAGAAGGATGTCATGCTTGGTAGGGTGGAGGGTCGACGAAAGAGGCCTCCCGCCTTCAGCGAGATGGATTGATACAGTGGCTGCGATAATGGGCTAGAGTATAGCAGGGATTGTGGGGCTGGCGCGGGATCGGGCAGTGTTTCGTTCTGCTGTGCATGGGGTCGCTATGAGTCGGAAACGACTAGACGGCACTTAACAACAACAACAACATAGGTGCTTATGTGAGATTGTATACACATAAATATAATTGTGTTGTTGTTGTTATGTGCCGTCGAGTCAAACCCAACTCATAGCGACCCCTCCTTGGGTTTCTGAGGCAGTATCACTACGGAAGTAGGATTGCCCAACCTTCCTTCCGAAGAGTGACTGGTGGGTTTGAACTGCCAGCTGTCTGGTTAGCAGGCAAGTGTCTTAGCCACTATACTACCAGAGCTCCCTAAATATAATTAGTAAATAAAATTTGATATAAGAGAAACATTAGAAAACCAAAGGAATTTCAAATTTTATGTGAAATTAGACTTGTAAATATTAACAGGAATTTATGGGTTTTATAATATATTTGTTTGGTATTCTTTTACTGAAAGGGCCTAGAAGCAATATCTCATGAATATAACTACCACCCTGGTATAAATTTGTAAATACAATTCCAATACAAAAAAACAAGGACCTCTTAGAGGAATTGTTCATTCTAGGGCTCGAGTAGGGAAAAAATCATACTTCCTGGCACATTTTTTTGTGCCAGAAAACACAGAAAAAAATTGATACTTAAGTGTAATGGATCAAACATTTAACCAAGATTTTTTTTTGCACAACCATCATTCAACCTAGGAGCTCTGGTGGCATAGTGGGTAAGGCATTTGGCTGCTAACCAGAAGGTCAGTGGTTCAAACCCACCAGCCACCCCAGGGAAAGACGATGGAATAATCTCCTTCCATAAAGATTTACAGCCTTGGAAACCCAATGGGCATGACTGGGAACCAACTCAATTTTTTTTTTTTTTTTTCCAGTTGTTCAGCCTTAGGTGATGAAGAAAGCTCTTTCTCTTTCTCCCTCATCTTCTCCCCCCTCTGCCCCTCCCTCTGCCTCTCTCTTCCCCTCTCTCTCTCCCTACACTGCCCCTCCCTCTGCCTCTCCCTTCCCCTCTCTCTTCCCCTCTCTCTCTCTCCCTATACTGCCCCTCCCTTTGCCTCTCCCTTCCCCTCTCTCCCTCCCTACACTGCCCTTCCCTTTTCCTCCTCCTCTCTCTCTCTTTTTTTTTTTTTTAAATAGGAGACTACCAGCTAACAAATGTAGAGAAAATGAGAGAATAAGAAATGATTTTCTTTATTTGATGCAAGAATCTTCATTAATACTGAAACTATTTGTTGTAAGGTACATGGGAGCAGAATATCCACATGGTGTTTATAATAATTTGAAAGACAAAAATATATACTTTTGCTATGGGCAAATTTTGGGTGTTTTTCATCTTACATGATCAAAGTTAGCATTAATAATAGAACAGCAGTATGATATTTGAACAATGTGACATTTTTTGTCAGCTGATTTGATCCAATCTGGGATATACAACATTACCTATGTAGTACTCCTGAAGTGTTTAATTTGAATTGTATCAAATATTTAGATGTAATTTCAAGTTTATAGGAAACAGATGAGATAGAGGTACTCATTAAATGATGCCACTAAGAGGTAATCGGCCAAATCCAGAAAGTGGGACATTCTATAAGACAAGTAATTTGATCTCTCCAATATTCCAGTATATTAAAGAAAACAAAACAAGTAGACTGTCCTAGATTCAAAAGGTCTAAAAATACGTAATCAAAAGCAATGCATAAATTTTGATTGCTTTCTTGTTTTGAAAATGTAGTGATAGAACATTTTAGAACAACTGGGAAAATTTGAATATATTCAGGACAAGAGATGATATTAAGAAATTATTAATTTGATATCAGATGACACTGGTAATGTTGGTATGTACGTTGTTGTTGCTAGTTGCCATAGAGTCATGGTTTTCCATCAGGAATGCCCATATGCCCTCAGGGAATAATAATCTCAAGTACTTTAACTCACTTCCCTGGTTCCTTCTCTCCTTTTCCAGATCTTGGCTAGGGTAACTATTGACCCTCTTGTTAGATATATTTTTCCCTCCTGACTGTCTGCTTGTCTTCAATGAAAGCTTTGGTCTGAGTGATGAGACATTAATGGGAATGAAAATTCTGGATTGCTTCTAAATCCTAAATCATTTTCCATAGCTATCCTAGCTACTTACATTTTCCAAACAACCATAAAGCTATACCATTCTTTTGCTGTACAGAGAAGTAATGAATATGACTATTTTGTTAAGAATAAGTTTTGCCTCCGGAAAAGGGCATGCAGATTATTTGGAATATTTGAGTCTGAAACATAAGAGAATTAAATAATACCATTCATCATTATGGAATATTTGCTCATGAAAGAAATTCTACTTTTGCAATGACTTTATTCTTTATTGATAAAACTCTTGGAAATCATTTATCACTTTCTTTCTTTACTAACTTAGTAAAAAGGGCATTCAGTGATCATTAAACCTTTCTGGAGTCAGAATATTTTAAGAATCTAATAAAAGTTATAAAATATATCTACAGAAAAATTGAACCATGTCAAATATTGGATATAAATTCATTGGGTTTCCTGTACTTCAGACATACATGGATATAATGTGCAAGTGTAATTATTTGAACATTATTTGGTTCTCAGCAAGTAATTAAAAAAAAAAAAAAAAAAAACCTCACTGCTGTAGAGTCAATTTTGACTCATAGTGACCCCTCCTTGGGTTTCCCAGGAGCTCTGGTGATGTAGTGCCTAAGGCACTTGACTGCTAAACAGAAGGCTGGCCATTCAAACCCACCAGCCACTCCTCGGAAGGAAAGTTGAGCAATCTACTTCCAAAGTGATACTGCCTCGGAAAGCGAGGAGGGGTCGCTGAGTCAGATCCGACTTGATGGCAGTGAGTTTGGTTTTTGGATTTTGGATTTTGCAGGCAGTATCACTGCAGAAGTAGATTGCCTAATTTTCCTCCCCAGCAGTGCCTGGTGGGTTTGAACCGCCTGCCTTCTGGTTAGCAATCAAATGCCTTAGACACTACAGGTTGATATTTGTGATAGCAATCAAATCCCCATGTGTTTTTGGCCAGCTGTACCATAACCTGCAAAGTTCACATCCTCCAGTGGCTCATGAGGGTAGGAGGATGATAATAGGAAAGGATCAAATATAATCAGAATGGGGGAAGAAGACAATAGTGAATTGCATGGTAAGCAGTAAACAAAATTTACTGAAAAAGGAGAAGGAAAAAAGAAAAAGAAGAGAAAAAGAAGAGGCAGAGGAAAGGAGGGGAAGCGGAAAGAATGGGGGATGGAAAAAAGAAAAAGGTGATGACACCTGGAAAGATAGGATATTCCTAGTAACAGATTCAGGGGACCAAGCCTGAGCATTCTAATGCAGTTTCAGTAAATACTGAAGAAACACTATGCCTGTTCAGTCAATGTAATTCTACTGTCCAGCAACTGAAAAGTATGCAATACTCTGTTAAAAAAAAAAAGAGAGAGAGAATTTGTGTAAGAGTGACAATCAATATCTCTCTAGAGGAATGGGAATTGAAAACTTAATGATGAAACAAAAAAATAATGACAAAAAAGAGGACACCCTGAGGGAGTTTATATGGGCCTGACCCAGTGAGGACAAGAAAAAGTGGAAGTCTGGTTTTGGGAGGTAACATTTTGTCTATAAGATCTATGTGTTTAAACCAGCTCACGTATACAAAATTGGGCTCCAGACTTAAAATTTTTGTATAAAACAGGGAACACTTCATCACCACAGTTACCTTATTATCCCTCGAGAACTCCTAGGGGCACATAGGCCATTTGAATGCAGCTCAAACCATGTAAGAAATTAAACCACCATGGTGGAGAGGGTCGTTGAACTTGAAACATAACCAGTATTGGTGATTACAGTTCTGTTTTACATTGCCCTTTGTACATTACATTGATCATTGCACAAATTCATAAACAACTGGGAAATTCTATTCCTAAGAGGTTCATATGTAGTTGGTGTAACAACTATCTGGAGTCTAAAGGATTAAAGTAATTCAAAGTATATTAATCCCTCCTGAGCCACACAAAGCTCTGTTTGATTTATCCCAGGACTGTGAAAGCTTTCTTGATGCTTATATATATAGTAGTGATTAAATTTCACTTCTCTTCCTTTTATTTGTCTCAAGGTTTCACTGGATGTTGAAATTAAAATATTCCTATTAATATTCACTATTTTCTCTGTGATTCCAAAGTATGTTAATTTTCAGGCAGAGTTCCGAAATTTCATTATATTATTAGAGATATATTTTTTCATCCAGGACTTATAAGACACAAAACATTGATGAAATGTTAGAAATTGTATGATTTTACCACATATTACATTTTTTTTTTTTCCCCAGTGGTGGAGGTACCACTCATATTATGCCTTTAGCCCCCTTCATCTATATGCTTAATATTTCTGCAAGCCAACAGGACTTTCCAATTGCTTCCAAAGTCCGTGTGTTTCTTTAAAGGAAACATCTTGAGGGTCCCCTCCCCCCTTTGCCAGTTAAACATTTTCACAGGTTTAAAACTAATTTCATCAATTATATTAGTTGGTTCTGCAACTCTACCCTTAATCAATGCAAATTTTCCATGCCCATTGACAGAAACTCAGTGCTCTATGAGAAATTACTGCCCTTTAAGCTCTCTCTCCCTTCTCTGGCAGCAACTAATAAACTTTAGCCTGTTTACATTTATCAACTTTTTTTATATATGTGAGTGATACAATATTTGTCCTTTTGTGATTGACTTATTTTACTCAGCATAACATTCAAGCTCTATTCTTGTTGTAGCATGTTTTGAGATGTCATTTCTCTTTTTAACTGAGTAGTATTCTATTGTATAGGAGCTCTGGTGGCATAGTGCCTAAGACATTTGACTGCTAACCAGAAGGCTGGCAGTTCAAACCCACTAGCACTCCTCGGAAGGAAGGTTGGGTAATCTACTTCCCTAGGGATACCGCTTTGGAAACCCAAGGAGGGGTGGTTATGAGTCAGATCTGACTCAACGGCACTGAGTTCTTCTTTTTTGTTATTATTCTGTTGTATGTATGTACCACATTTTGTTTATCCATTAATCTTTTGATGGACATTTAGCTTGTCTCTACCATTTGGTTATTGTGAACAATACTGCAAAGAATATTGGTATACATATATTTGTTTGTGTTTCAGCTTTCAAATGCCTTGTGTATATTCCTAGCAGTGGAATGGCTGAGTCATATTGTAGTTTCATTTTTAGATTTTGGATTTCTACATACAGAGAAATTAAACAGGATTCATGTTCCATGATATATTAAAAAAAATAAAATAAAATAAAAATGAATTAATGACCTAAATGTGAAAACTAAAACCATGAAATTCCTTGTTGTTGTTGTTGTTATGTGCCGTCGAGTCAGCCCTGACTCATAGCGACCCCTCCTTGGGTTTCCGAGGCAGTATCACTACGGAAGTAGGATTGCCCAACCTTCCTTCCGAGGAGTGGCTGGTGGGTTTGAGCCACCAGCTTTCTGGTTAGCAGTCAAGTGCTTTAGCCACTATGCTACCAGAGCTCCTGTGAAATTCCTAGGGGTGGGAAAAAAAATACAGGGACAAGGCTGTCAGACCTATCTTTTAGCAGTGGATTATCTGATGTAATAATTAAAGCACAAACAGCAAAAGACAAAATAAATAAATAGGACCTCATAAAGATCAAGTACTTTCATTTATCAAAAGATTTAAACCACTCCCTTCACCAAAAAATAATAAATAAATAAAAGTGAAAAGAGAAGTTACTGATTGAGAGTATATCTTTGGAAACCATATATCCAATGAGTTAACCACCAAAATATTTATAAAACTTTATCAATTTAACATGAAAAGACAAATAACCCAAACAAAAAACAGGCAAAGGCCTCAAAGAGACATTTCACCAAAGAGGCTATTAAAATGACCACCAAAGAGAGTGTGAAAAGATGCTCAATGTCATTAGTCATCAGAAAGGTACAAATCAAAACCAAAATGACACACAATTTCACTTCTATAGGATGGTTAAGATTCATAAAAAAAGGAAAAAAAGAAAAGGAAAATAACAAATGTTGGCTTACAAAAAAACAAACCCACTGCCACTGAGTTGATTTCAACTTAATGACACCCTATAGGACAGAGTAGAAGTGCCCTATAGGGTTTCCAAAACTACAAATTTTTACAAAAGTATACTGCTTTATTTTTCTCCCACAGAGGGTCGGTGGCTTTCAACCACTGAAATTTGGTTAGCAGCTGAATGCTTTGACCCACAATATTGGCAAAGCTGTGGGGAAATTGAAACCCTTACTCATTTCTGATGGGAATGCAAAATAGTACAGCTGTTGTGGAAAACAGTGAGTTTTTTTTTGTTTTTATTTTTGTTTTTGTTTTTAAATAAAATTCACATCACATAACTAACTACTTCAGATCAGTATAAGTCAGAATGATTACCACAAAAAGTGATAGAAGATTTTGGGACATTTCTGGAAATTATCTTATCTTGATTAGCTTTTCCATATATCCATTTCTTATCTTCTAGATTCAAACCTTATAAAGAAAGGGATCATGTTATTTACTACATTAAAATTACCCTGAGGATCTTAACAATTCTGGATCATTAAAATAATCTAATGAGGTCTCCTTGCTTTGACTTAATGATGTTGAACAAAGAAACTCTTAAAACCACAATGGATTAAATGAAGATATGGCAGTAATAAGCATGTATCTGAATATATATATATGTTATTCCAAGATAACTTGGATAACCACCTGTTTCAACATCACTAAAAAGGAAATAATCAAATGATCCATTCCATTCCAATTTAAGGATTTCCAAAATGAACTGAGGGAGCTCTGGTGGCATAGTGCCTAAGGCATTTGACTGCTAACTAGAAGGCTGGCAGTTCAAACCCACCAGCCACTCCTTGGAAGGAAGACTTGATAATCTACTTCCATAGAGATATCACCTTGGAAACCCAAGGACAGGTTTCTATGAGTCGGATTCAACTCCTCCACAGTGAGTTTGGTTTATAATGAATTGAACTGGCAGAATCTGCCCAAGTGAAAGATGACTATCTCTGTCCCCTTCCCTACTGAAAACACAAAGAAGGTAGAAATGTCAGCATACTGATATGAGAAAATGGTATGGCTCTAGCTAAAACAAATAAATAAATAAGATTCTGTTGTTGTTATGTGCTGTCCAGTGGGATCCAACTCACAGCGACCCCTCCTTAGGTTTCCAAGGCAATATCACTATGGAAGTAGATTGCCCAACCCTCCTTCTAAGGAGTGGCTGGTGGGTTTAAACCACCAGCCTTCTGGTTAGGTACTACACTACCAAAGCTCCTAAACAAGACTCTAGACTCTAAAATTGTGGGTTCCCAATAAGGGAACATTAACCTCCAGGCAATAAGTGCTATATAGTCACCCAGTGCTTTCAATTACTTTTTAGGATATCACTCTCACATTATTATGAATAGAAAGCTGCAAACAATCAGGGGAGGAAAATAAAGGAACATGGAGGAACCAGATGAATGCAGTGGTAGGAAACTCTCAAGAAGAACAAAACCTGTAATTACTCTCCCTTGGTGCTCAAACAGTGAAGTGCTCGGTTGCTAACTGAAAAGTTGGCAGTTTAAACTCACCTCAATGCTCTGTGGCAGAAAGATGTGGGGTCCTGCTTCCATTTGGGACAGATCTATTTTGTCACAGGGTGTGTTGGTCCTCTAATATTGCTTTAACAGACATACCATAAATGGATGGTTTTAACAAACAAGGATTTACTCTTCTATGGTTAGGAGGTTAGAAGTCCAAGTTCAAAGTGCCAGCTCTAGAGGCTGAGTGAAGGCCCCTCACCTTTAGACTTCAGCTCTGCTTCTTGCTTCCAGCACACTGGAGCTGGAGGCATCTCTTAACTCAAGCAGCTGCTGGCTGCTTAGGCTGGCAAACCCAAGGTCAACAAGTAATATGGCAGTCCCAAGATTATCAAGCAACATGGCAGACCACTAGTTCAAGCCCAGAAACAGTCCCAAGGTCAGCAGGCTGCTGAATGAAGACTTGGCTAAACGCAGGATCTAAGCATGCCAAAAAGCTTGAGACCTTTCTCAAAGCTTCTTCTTGTAAACCAGAAGAGGATCACATCCCTAAAGCAGCCACTCAACTGCTCACAGCAGATTCCAGGAGGGGATTGATTAGCAGTCTCATCACGGGGAATAAGTGCATCCAGCTGCCCAGCCACTCAAAACCAAGCCCAGCTAGGTTCACAGATAACTTTACCTACCACACATGGGGTCACTATGAGTCAAACCAACCTGACAGCACCTAATAACAATAAAAAACATTCTGAGATAAGAGATTATGACTACATAATACTATGAAAAAGTGAAAGAAAACTTTTAGAAATAAAGGCATAACAACTCAAAACTTTTAAAAATCCATTTGAACATTTTGAAAACATCATAGAGAAGGAAGTAGTTAAGTACAAGGCCTGAGGAGAATTGACCATAAATGTGTCAAAAAAAAAAAAAAAAAAACCACCTCACTGTCATTGAGTCGTTTCAACTCCTAGATACCCCTCCTTGAGTTTCTGAGGCAGTATCACTACAGAAGTAGATTGCCCAATCTTCCTTATGAGGAGTGGCTGGTGGGTTTGAACTACCAGGCTTCTGGTTAGTAGTCAAATGCCTTAGGCACCACACCACCAGAGTTCCCACTGAGCATATCTTAGCAGTGAAGGAACAATTTTGAATATTGCTTTTGGTGGTAGGTATATGAATCCACACATGAGATAAAATAGGATATAAATATACATACATACTTGCACAGATGATGTATGTAGAATTTGTGAAATATGAACCTCTGTGGATTAAGCCAATGTCAATTTTCTACATTTGATATTGTACTATACTTAGGTAAGATGTTTCTTAAAATTGACAAATCAAGAAATAAAAATATAAGCATATTATCTTAAAATGTAGAGCTAAATATCAGAAGAAACATTTTTAAGGATTGAAAGAGGAATTGGTCCAGAAAACAACTGTTTTTCATCCTAAACCTATTTGATTATTTTGATTGTGAACATGTATTGCTTTGGCAAAAAACAAAATTTAATTAAAAATACTATGTAATGGTACAACTACTGTGCAAATGGTATGGTTCTTCCTTTAAAAGTTAGAAATAGTAATACCATTTGATGGAGCAATTCCACTACTAGGAATGTATCCTAAAGAAGTGAGATCCAGGAGGTGAATAGATATACATACACCATATTCATCGCAGCCTATTCACAATAGCAAAGAGATGGAAACAACTTAAGTGCCCATCAGTAGAGGAATGAATAACTAAATTATAGTACATACACGTAATGGAGTACTAGGCAACAGTAAAGAACAGTAAAGAATCCGTGAATCACCTCATAATGTGTATGAACTTGGAGAGCATTATGCTGAGTGAAATAAGTCAATCACAGATGACAAATATTGTATAAGCCCATTATTACAAAATTTCAAGGAAATTTTACACAGGGAAGGAAATTTTCTTTGTTGGTTGCTAGGGATGGGTAGAGGGAGGAAAAATTGCTAAGTAGTTGAGACATGTGTTGATTTGGTTGAAGGGAAAGGCAATATAACAAAAGTGTGTGACCAGCACAATATCATTAAGGTAAAGGAAGACACGGATAACTGAACAAGAGATACAGACAACAAAGGTAAATACTCTGACATGCACAATACTGCATTGTCAGCAATAGGAAACAGTAACCTATGGGTGGATGTATAGGTAGACAGGCAAGATGATCAGGTATGGGTAGGTAAATGGGAATATATCCATGACTATACATAGGTCTGGCAGATGATATCCCTACATATGTATTTGTATGCACTATAAAAATGTCCACGTACATTGTAGAGCTGACAGGGGACAAAGTTAGGATGACGTCTTAGCCACACCGAGCAGCTTGAGGAAATGAGTCGCTGGGCCTATGGGCTCAGGACCATGGTTGCAAGGGACATCAAGCACAACTGGAACAACATAATGCACTAAAACATTGTTCTATGCCCTACTTTGGTGTGTAGCAACTGGGGTCTTAAAAGCTGGAGAGTGGCTGTCTGAGATGCAGTCTCTCCTCATATGGAGCAAAGAAGAGTGAAAAAAAAAATCAAAGATGTGTGGGAACAATTAGTCCAAGGGATCTATGGGCCATGGGAATCTCAACCTGAAGACCTTGAGGCCAGAAGGATTAGATGGTGCCTGGCTACCAATGCTAACCACCCATAAAGGAATAAAAATTGAAGATCCTAGACAGAGTGAGAGAGAGTGTGGAACAAAATTAAGAAACATAAAATGATCAGGATTACTGTCATATAGAGACTGGTGAAACCCCTGAGACTATGGTCCCTATTCATCCCTTGGAACTGGAATTGGACTCATTTCCATGGCTCCACTATCAGCCAAACAATAAACAGGCACAACTACACCAGGATGATACTTTCCTTAGAACAGTCAACCATGGGAGATCAGAAGGGCAGCAATTGCACAGGGAGAATGCTAGGCAGGTAGGCATCATAGGTAAGAAGGACACAGGGAAGGTATTGCCACAGGGAGGATGTGGGAGAAGAGCTATTACATTGTGGAGATTGTCACCAGCATCACAAAACAAAATGTATATGAACTGTTGAATGCAAGGTGATCTGCTCGGTAAAATTTCACCCAAATTACAATAAAAAGTTAAAAAAAAATAGTATGTAATATATTTTAAAGAATAAGGATATAGTCAAACTATATCCCTTTAAAGAAAATTGGACCAAATGTGAATAAAATGTAATTTTTCAGCTAACCTAATCATTTTATACCCAAGCAAGTTCACTGTAACCTGGTTATTCTTTGGAATCATCACAGGGCATGTTAGGCAATTCCATACTTCCTTTAAGGAATATGGGAGCTCTGGTGGTGTAGTGCCCAAGGCATTTTACTGCTATCCAGAAGGCTGGCCTTTCAAACCCATCAGCCACTCCTCGGAAAGAAGATTGAGCAATCTACTTCCATAGAGATACCACCTCAGAAACCCAAGGAGGGGTCACTATGAGTCGGGATCAACTCGAGGGAGATGAGTTTGGTTGTGGTTTTGGTTTTAAGCAATATGCGAGGTATTATCTTAGAAAGTTTCAGGGTTAGTGGCCAGTATGTTGCTCTTGTCAGGTGTTGCTGAGTTGGTTCTGAGTCAGTGACCTATGTACAACAGAGAGAAACACTACCCTGTCCTGTGCCATCCTCATAACCATTGCTGGCTTTGAGCTCATTGTTGCAGCCTCTGTGTCAATCCACTTTCTGGAAAGTATTCCTCTTTTTCACTGACCCTGTACTTTACTAAGCATGATTTCCTTCCCTAAGAACTGCTCTCTCCTGATATATATCCAAATTATGCGAGACAGAGTCTCAGAATCCTTGCTTCCAAGAAGCATTCTGCCTGTACTTCTTTCAAGAAAGATTTGCTCATTCTTCTGGCAGTCCATGGTATATTCAGTATTCTTTGCCAATACCAAAGACATCAATATACTGTGGCCAATATACTGGTTATAAACTCCCGATGAGTAGCAACAGTATTTTATTTATCTTGTAAACTCCACACCCAATATTTTTCTCAGCACAATACATGTTTGTTTAATTGAGCTGGACAACAACTGTAAAGTACAGGGTAAATTCAGAAGACTAACTAATAAGAACTTTTTTTTTTATTCATAAGGAAACATGAAATTGGCTACTTTAAGTTTTTCTTACATGAATGAAAGAAGACAAAATAAGAAAATCAACAACAGGGCATGTATGTGGATGCCATTTTAGATGGAATACTTTTTTATAGTTCAGATGCTGGAGCCAACAGTCAAATGCCTTAGGTACTATGCTACCAGAGCTCCCAACATTTTCATTATACCAGGTAAATCACAGAGATTAGAAATTTAAAAAGTGATAATACATATTTTCCTAAATGAGATTTAAAAGAAAATGTTAGTAAATTGTGACAGAAAAAAAAAAAATGCTTCTGGTTAGAATTGTTTAGCTTTTAACAGATTACCATATATGATGGTGAGAAAAAGAAACACAAAGTGTTGTAAAAAGTGTTGCAATAAGGCCATATTTGCAATCATGTACCTGCACCTCGAACTTTCTGGCACCCAAAGCTATATAATATATACTTTTTTACTTCATTGAGTTTATCATCTTGTTGATGAGAGTGGATTAAAATATCTGTATTCATGAAATAGTTAAACAATAATTAAAAAAAAATGTGTGGTAGTATAGACAGTTCATGATACTTAAAGAAATATAAAGTAGAATAAAATATCAATTTCAAGGAAAGCTTAAATTGAGGGGATCTTGATAGAGACGATTAAATTTTCTAATGGTAAGCTTTAAACATACTGGGAATAGGAAAGATAGCTATCTTTTATTTTTCCTGGCTGGAGCCAAGATTTTGTAGGAATGTAGCAGATAATAGGAGCCCTAGTGGTACAGTGGTTAAGAGCTCTTCTGCTAATTGAAAGGTCATTGATTCAAACCCACCAGATACTTCTTGGGAGAACAACGTGGCAGTCTGCTTCCATAAGTTTTAAAACCTTGGAAACCCTGTAGGGTAGTTCTACTCTGTCTTATAAAGTCGCTAAGAGTCTGAATTGGTTCAATGGCAAAATACACGCGCACACACACACACACACACACTAGATAATGAAGTCAGACAGTGTGAAAGACCAGCCCTACATTTCAGGCTGCTCAGATTTCTAGGATAACCACTCTGAACAAAAATCCTTTGGGTTAATAGTGCATCAAATAGAGGTTGAAGAAAATCATTCAAGGCTCATCCACTGACCCTCGGGCACATGTGTAGCTTGCAAATATGAGTGTGTGGAATGTTTACTGCATACCTGCTGTACCTGTCACTTACCATGTGCCTGGACTTGCTTTTCTAGTAAGGATCTTCTGCTTCAATGTGTTGAGGCACCCTGGTGGTTCAGTGGTTATGATGCTACTGTGCCATAGTTTCTTGGAGATTGAAGATCATGTCCCACTTCCTAGACTAAGTTTAATTTTCAAAGCTGCTGAGCCCCAGCTGGGTCTTTCTCTCTGGACCATCTCTTTATCTTTGTCATCATCTGTAAAATACAAAACACAAATCAGGTCAAAAAAGAGACTTAAAATGATGGCACATTGTTTAAACAGACTCTAAGAACATGTACATTGAATTCTTTGTTTTATAAATGAATAAAATTAATCTGAACATTATAGAAGCATGTTCAAGTTCATACAATTTGATAGTGGGAACCAAGGATAAACTAAGAACCAATTCTATGGATTCCTAAACTATCTCTTTTCTCAAATCCAAACTTTTACTAACCAGTATGGCAAGATTGCGGTGGCTACTTGCCCACTGCATGATTTTACGCTATATGTGTCCCACTGTGGGAGTTCTGGTAGCGTAGTGCCTAAGGCACTTGACTGCTAACCAAAAGGCTGGTGGTTCAAACCCACCAGCCACTCCTCAGAAGGAAGGTTGGGCAATCCTACTTCTGTAGTGATACTGCCTCGGAAACCCAAGAAGGGGTTGCTATGAGTTGGGGCCGACTCGACGGCACATAACAACAACAACAACAATGTCCCACTGTAAATGAAACCATTCAATATTTTGTTTCAGACCTGAAAAACTTGTTAAATGAGATAAGAAAATTAAATAGAGTTAATGCATTTACTTAACTGCAGCTAAAATTGACGGCGAATGTAAAATCATAGTTTGTAAATCAAAAGGACCTTCACTCTTTAAAATGATCATAAGAGAAGTATTATAGAATATTGATTGTTTACACTTTTTACAATGGTTCGATTCAGTATATAAAACTCGTCATTATCACCATATCCCAAATTAATTACAGAGGCAGATTATACAGTTAATACTGTCATATTCCTGCAGAAAACAGATTTTGTGAACTGTATGTTAATGGAAGATCCCAAAGTTCAGATCTAGAGAGATCTAGATTGACTATCTCTGTTTATTAAAGTATGAAAGACACTCAGGATCATGACTAATCCTGATAAATTCCAGCAACATCTGAGAAAAAAATCTATTCTGTCTAATCAACTCTTAAGCATGCCTAACTTTCCATTTGAGCTCAAATAACTCAATCTAAAGACTCAGACATAGCTAAACAAGTTCTGGGCATTTGGAACATTAACCAAATTTATCTTCCTTTCCACAAATACAAATTATTTAGAGTAGGTAGAAAATAATCCTATTATTGCCATTTATAATGCAAATGAATAATTAAAGTGGAATTCCACTTCTTTGGTTAGGACAATCTCTGCATCTACTCTGACATCTCTCCACTCACCTAAATCCAGACATTGCTTTATTTAGACAGAAAACCTTTTGAGTACAATTTACCTGACTATATCTGAGTTTATATAAAAGTATAAAGTTTATAAATTCATCATGCAGTCTGGGTGTGCACTTTGGAAAAATTTGTTCTTGAAATCTATTTTCTAACTGCTCCCTATATTGTGGTGAGTCTTATCATCCTTGGCCAGATGCTAATTTTCCAGATCAGTGGTGCTGAGGTCAATGCCAGAAATACAAGTAGACTAGTTTTCAATTTCTTTTTCATAATTTGACAGACTTTCTCAAAAAAGTCAAATATTACAGTAAATGCTTCACCTTCTGCCAGTTAACATGTAGGTAAGCTCCTTCCTAAATTCATTGCCTAACTCTTAAAATTGGTGACCTGAGGAGGAAGAACACAAGGAAAAATAATCTTTTCATTAACCCTCTCCCTTTGTTAAATACATACATACTTATACATACTTACATTGTGTCTACTAAATATTCTATCCTTTGAAGATTTTTGCTGCATATGGTTTTTACTAAGGTTATATTAGGTAGTAGGTAATAAAGTTAATACAAAAATATGTGAAAATTGGAAATTTTGGCCGATTTATATGAGTGAAGATGTATATAATTTTCAAACGAAAGATTATTTCTAAGAAAGGAGAAATTAAATTGGTATGACTTTCATAAGACATCATACTCACTGCCTCCATTTTTGAAGCCATAGGGATTTGGACTAAGAGGAAAATAGATCTTGATTGACATGGGGATAAAGAAGACCTGATAGATCCACTGTTTTCAATGTAAATACTTTAAGGCTTTGAAACTGAGAAGTCGACTAAACTTTCTATCATTTGTTTAGCATCAAATTTAGATAAATTTCAGAATTATAAACCCATTTTTATAAATAAGTCTCTCCATAAAATATATATTTAATGTGATTCTTTTTTGGTCCTATTTCATAAAAGTGCATGCACACATAGATATATGCAAACATCTGTCTGTTATGTGCCGTCAAGTCGAACCCGACTCATAGCGACCCCTCCTTGGGTTTCCGAGGCATTATCACTACGGAAGTAGATTGCCCCATCTTCCTTCCGAGGAGTGGCTGGTGGGTTTGAACCGCCAGCCCTCTGGTTAGCAGTCAAGTGTCTTAGCCACTATGCTACCAGAGCTCCCTATGCAAACATATACACATGAAAAACACTTTAACGAGAAGACTGTCCTTATTTAAGCTAGCGAAAATAAATAAATAAATCTGAAACTTTATTTAACATAGAGTGGGCAACACTCTTAAGCTTGGTAATAGCCCAATCCATTTATGATTGTGAAAATCAGTTTGAAAACATGTGCAATAAGTGTTAATCTTTCAGTATACTTTTGTTGTTGTTGTTGTTGTTATGTGCCATGGAGTCGGACCCGACTCATAGCGACCCATCCTTGGGTTTCCAAGGCAGTATCGCTACGGAAGTACATTGTCCAACCTTCCTTCCGAGGAGTGGCTGGTGGGTTAGCAGTCAAATGCCTTAGGCACTATGCCACCAAAGCTCCTACACACACACACACACACACACACACACTCTTTTAAAGGACGCTTTTTGGTGGTTTATAAATACTAGAATATAATTTCTGGTAGAAGAATCTAGGGAAGGGTTTAGGAGAGCAGAAAACCATGACTGGAGGATTCCTGAAGTTTAAAAAAAAAAAAAATGCATTCATTTGTTGCACCCCTGGGTCTAACAAATAGTGCCATTTTCTTTGTGAGTCATTATGTAAACAGACTGGAAAGCACTTCCCCTAGTCACCGGTTCAGCCCTCCTGAACCTTCCAACACACAGCCAGCACCAGCCATGACTTCGCCTTGAATAGTCAGGGGTCTTTTCCCTTTATCTTGCTCAGGCTAATTCAGATACTTGCCAGTAGATCCCCATTGTCTCTTTCCTTCAGGGTAAGTCAAATTTGTTGCAAGATCTTAAATGTAGCGACCGTTCAGAAATTTAGCCAGTGGAGGGCACTCACTTCAGCAATTTATATTAGAAAAAATGGTAAAAAAAAAAAAAAAAAACCTCACTGCTGTGGAGTCAAGTCAACTCATAGCGACCCCTCTTCAGGTTTCCGAGGCGGTATCTCTACCGAAGTAGATTGCCCAATCTTCCTTCGGAGGAGATGCTAGTGGGAAAATGGTACTCATAGGTAAAGTCCATGAAGTGTTTCCAAAATTGCTACCAGTCTTCATAATTAAGTAGAGGACTAACTTGCCGGTTGTATTTAGTTTCAGTTTTCTTTGAATCATTCTAGTACACGTAGCCTAACAAATGGGGAAGAAGTAAGGAAGACTAAAGCAAGGTCCACAGTATTAACTAAATACATATTGAGTGAGTAAATATACTGCTGTTTGAATGAGGGCCTTACATGCATTTATGGGTCCCTATTTTGTCAAACACACTCAGAATTTTAAGAAAGGCAGAAAAGCTGCATGTTTATACATTATTAAGTTGTGTAAGAGAATAATGCAGTCCACATTCTGAATATGTGCCAGGTCCAAGTTCCAACTGTGGCTCATATATTCTGTCTGATGTTTAAAGTGCAGAAGAGAAATTTTTCAAAAGAAAATTCAACAGTGGTGCATACCTTTTTTTTCTACAAAGATTTTTATTGAATTATATGCATACAGGATATAAAACAAAATATACATTCCCATGGAAGGGAATTCATGCAACACAGGAGAAGTGAAATCCTAGATGGTCTCAAATTCAACTTATATATGTGAAGGCCTGACTAATTAAAATTTTTCTATATGAAGGATTCTATGGTTTTTTTTTCTTTTTATCTAGATGTCAATGGATCACTTTGGAAATATTGGGTTGATATATTTGGTATATAGTTTCAACTATGGTGGATATCTCAGTGTCTCTCTTATATTTCACTCCTCTTTTCAATGCTGGGCTTGTGACTATAATATTCTATTGCATACTTTGAGATTTTGTGAATGAAATTAATCTCTGCCTTTAAAAGTCAGAAAAAAAATGTTATTGAAAAATAAGTGAAGCATCTGCACTTTCATTCTTATCAATCCACATGTTGTTAATGGAATGAACTCTTAGAGCATATTGAAATTGATAACCAGGATGACAGAGAGAGTGAATTTAATGCTCTAAAATATGTCTATGTTGGGTCATATTAATCTTAACACTTACCTGAGCAAAGCCATTTAGTATATTACTTTGTAGAGAATCTTCAACAGTCTAATAGTCAAAATGCAAACACTACATAAATTGTGATTTCTGTTTTATATAAATGAGAGATTACAATTTGGCGGTGATTTGTTTCATTGGATTTTCTAGTAGTATTTGAAAGCTCAAGGATTATTTTATATAATTTTACAATGTTTCTAGCTCCTAAAGAAAATGGAAAACTGGAAAGGGAATTAAAATTTTTGTATCTCTTTAATCTGCAGTAGACTCTGTCTTTGTGTATTGTCTAGTCTACCTTGAGTGAGTTACTTTTTGTGATGGAGTGAAAGCTACAAGGATGCATCTACATTTTAAATTCAGGTGTGGACCACTCACTGCCTGAAAATGAACTAAGTGCATAGTCCATACTTTTTTGTGTGACACTTATTTGTCATCATATGTTGTTGCTGGGTGCTGTAAAGTACATCTGACTCATAGGGTCCCCATGTGACAGAGTAGAGCTGCTCCAATGGGTTTCCTACGCCACAATATTTGTGAAACAGATCACCGGGTCTTTCTTTCTCTGAACTGCTGAGTAGGTTCAAACCCCCAACGTTTCTGTTAGTAGCTGAAGCTTAATTGTTGCTTCACCAGAGCTCCTTTACACTTAATTAAAAATAAACTATTCACAAACACATATAAAAGTGTAAAGCTGTTTACATTGTTGCTATTATATTTTCATTTCCTAATTTTATTATTTATATAGTTTATAAGTTATAAATAATTGTATTATTTATAAGACTGTTATGCCTCCTTCCACATATATCATGTATGTTCAAGTCCCTCCTCCATATTTTACCCAAGAAATATTTGCAAACTTAAAGTGAAATCAGTTGAAATAACTGAAAGATATTTATACTTGAAAATGAAAGTCAATGGTAATAATTTCTTTCCAGATTTTATTTTCTTCTGAAGTAATGCTTATCCTAAACTAGGACTCAGCTGAAAAATCACAGTGAATACAAGATCATATCTGTTAGGGAAAAAATAATTTCAGTGTTGAAATAAAATTATATCAATAAACATTTAAAAAGACCATATGGAAACCCAGTGTCACTTAGAAATGATTATCTGGAATTATCTAGAATGATAAGACAAAATATCACAATTTCATTGAATTAAGCCTCCTTTATCTTGAATTACAAAGAGAGTCTCTGCGATTTGACATCCAATATACATGGACTTAAACCTTACACACTCAGATACACATACTCAAATGTCACGGAAAACATTCCCCAACAGTATGTTTCAAGATATTTCTGCACATTTTTAATTTCTTTTAAATTTATTTCATTTTACTTGAAAATCTTATATTTGCACTTCAAAGTAATAGAAAGTGTAAGTGAAATTATTAAAGAATTAGAAATATATAATATTTCCTCAAACATTAGAAAAGCTAGGATAATTTAGATTTAAAGGGATACAACTGAAAAACTGAAGCAGGAGAAAGATACACACACACAGTGGATGCCAGTGGATGAAGTAGCAGCTCCCAGTTGACTTTTTGCCTCAGTCACCAGAGTCATAATAATGAAGTTTTATGCAACCTGGGTTTTCTGTGAATGCAAATACCTGGTTATATATATAATTTTAGTTGATATGGAGACATGAATAATTCAATAATAACTTTTACTTTCACATAGAAATGCAGGCTGCCATTAGGAATATTTTAGGGCCCAAAAAACTCTTCCTTTATGCTATAAGATACTGTAGAGTTTTGAAGAGGGGAATAACAGGCCTGATGAATTGGTGCAGTACCTGCATCAAAATTTCCTTAAACTTTATACAAAGTATTCGAGGACTTTATTGTTTTTTAAAATAATTTGATACAAATATAAAGATTATATCTTGTTTTTCTTTCTATGTCTCCAAATTATGTGATATGTGAAATTTTTACAAATTTGTTGGTTGAGTAAATGATATATTTCATAATGAAAAAATCAGGCTACTGACCAGAATAGAAAATAGGATTCTGGATTTTAAAGAGTGCTTATAATTACGTTAAAATGACAAGAGTCTGGATATATCAAAAATAGCTTTCTGTTAGTAAATATATATTTAAATAATCATTTTAAGGGATAACTAGTAATTAAGTATCTGCGTATACCATAATTTGTTTAAACAATGTACTAGGGAAAAAATTATTTTCTATGTAAAGTGGAAACCTTCCTGGACTTACATTTCAATGTATTTGACCAATTATTATTTTTCAAGATGAATTCCTAAAATTCTGTTTTAAAATAAGAACTATTTGGGGCCTTTTAATTAATATATATTGAAAAACTATTTTTGAGAAAGCCATATCAGATTACATTCTGATCTGTAGAACACTTATTCATGGGCTTGCCTGTTTACTCGGCAGGTGCTTCATAACCTGACAGTACATTGGCATTCTCTGGGTGCTATTAAAAGCATTGATGTCCTAACATAAGCCCAGAGCATGAGGTGATTGAACTAAGGAGGGGTTCAGCATATTGTGGACTCATAAAATGATTGGAGAAGTGTTCTTTTCTATTTTCAGAGAGTTTGTGTAGAATTACTATTAGTTCATCTTTTGATATTTGGTAAAATTCATTGATGAAGTCATCTGGCCTTGGAGTTTTCTTTGTTGGAAGACTTTAAAATTTTCTGTTTCTTTCATTATTTAATAACTTAATCAATCAGGTCATCTATTGCTTCTTATGTAAGTGTGATGAAACAAGTTATTTTCTGTGTCCCTTTGCCTTGGAAAAACCTCTTGAGAGATTTTTTTCTCCTAAGTGCTGAGGGAGCATAGTGGCTAAGGCACTTGACTGCTAACCAGAAGTCTGCCAGTTCAAACCCACCAGCCACTCTTCAGAAGGAAGGTTGGGCATTCTACGTCCATAATGATACTGCCTCGGAAACCCAAGGAAAGATCACTATGAGTCAGGGCAGCTCAACCGCACATAATAACAAAAGTGCTGAGGAGTTACTTTTACACTAGTTTCTATCCCAGAGAGTTTGTTACTTTTGTCCAGTGACTGACTTTTCCTGAATAAGTTGTAAACATCTTGTCTTAATACTTTTTGTCTGGTCCTAGTCTGCAGCCTGTCCTGTAATTGTTAGGCACCTTGCAAGGACTGGTCAGTATTTTATGCAAATGAGGTCATTCGTAGCCTACTATGCAAATAAAATGACTATGGCCTATTGATAGGGGATTGGTAAATTCATGGCCCAACTGGGAAGGGCCATGCCTTGAAATTGACTATGAATTTGTGTATTTAAGCAGCCACTCATACACAGATTTTTCAGGCACAAAGAAGCAGGAAGAGAAACAGTAGGAAGGAGTAGAAGGGAATGAAGAGAGAAGCAGAGAGAGAAAGGAAGCAAGAAACCTCCTAAAAGAGCTATATCACAGTCAAGGGCTATAACACAAAGACAGCAAGAGGCCTGGAAGGGCCCATTGGCAGAGCTGTTGGTGAGAGATGGCATGGCCAGGAGGAGCCTGTTGCAGGGGTAGTGGTGAGAAAAGCTGTCTTCAGGGAGCTGAGGGGATCCTTCCTCAGGGGACGGAAAGGAGGACTGCAGAGTGGAGAGGAACTCACAAAGCTGCGGTTCACTGAAGACCAGAGACTTTCCTTATATACTTACTGATCCCGATCCTGACCCTGAAATGTAGCCTGTTGATACTGACCCCGAGTTGTACCCAGTTCCTTAATAAACCACTTAACTGTTAAGTATGGTCTGTGAGTTCTATGTGCCATTACAATAGATTATCGAAACCAGCAGAGCAGTAAAGAGTGCTGTGGGAGGGACAGCTTGTGTCAAAATTGATGAAATATTTGTAGGGTGGTGGTATTTCTGACCTCGACCTCAAAGGAATCAGCTTTGGGGTAACCCTGGTTACTATTCCCCCTGAAGTCAGGTAGTTTGTGATGATACTATTACTACAACCTGACCATTTTAACAGTAAGCTTTGATAATTGTTATGACTTTTAAGACATTTTTAAATTTCACTGAAGTTATTAAATATATGGCATCAAGTTTTTTATAAAATTTCAATATTATTTTTTAATACCTACGGGCCTGTAGTAATATTACCTCAATTTCTGATATTTGTAATTTGTGTCTTTTCTATTTTTCCATGACTGTTGTTGTTGTTATTTGCCATCAAGTCAGCCCCGACTCATAGCGACCCCTCCTTGGGTTTCCGAGGCAGTATCACTACGGAAGTAGGATTGCCCAACCTTCCTTTCCATGACTACTCTCATTAATTTTCTGTTTCTGTGCTTATTCCATGGCTAGTTTCCTAATTTAGTGTGGCTGTTATTCCACTTTTTATGCCAATATTTTACTCAGCTGATAAATATCCTCTGATTTCTCTGCTATTACAATATTTTCACTTATTTTTTTTGAGTACTGTGTTATCCTTTTTGTATGTCTGATTGTTCTATTTTATTTAAATATTTTCCCCAAAGAACCAGCTTGTTTATTTATTCATTTTTTCCTAAATGTTTAATTCCTAACACTTAAATATATCTTTTTTCTTTATTAATCATTTTCACCTACTTTCCTTAGATTTACTATACAAATATTTTTCCAAATTCTTTTAGTTCAATGGTAATTTCCTTTTTCCCTCTTTCTTCCTTTTTAATTCACATGAATGATTATGGCTATACATTATTTTCTGAGCACTTCTCATGATCTACAACAAAATATTTCAAATATAATACGTTCTTTAATGGTGTTTTTATGTAATTCTGCCAATTTTGTTTCTATTTCTTTAAACCAAGTCGATTTATTTTGATGCTTTAACTCAGAGGAAAGTGGCTGCTTTATTTCCTTTTTTAAATAAAATATATTAATTTCTATGTTGACTAAATTGTGATCAGAAACTGTCTACGTATTCACACATTCTTTTGTATATGTTAAACAATCTAAAGAACAGAAGGAAGACAGATTGAAGAAAAGTTAATGGTTCTTCAGAGACCCATGAAATAATATTAAACAGTCTATCCTATGTGCAATGAGAACTGGAAAAAGAGAAATAAAAACACTGAAAAAATATTTGAATAAATAATGACATAATGAGTCCCATTTTTGTTGAAAACAACAAATTTATAATTCTAAGAATTTCAATAAATTCATGCAAAATGAAAAATATGGAATAGAAAGTATATAAACAAAATTAAAAACTTAAAAGACAAAAATATGTTTTTTGACATAATTTATAAAATTGATAAACTTCCAACAAAGGTTAAAAAAAAAAGGCAAGAACGAACAAATTATCAATAACAGGAATGAAAGAGGGGATGTGACTGAAGTTCCTAGAAATTCTATAAATATTAGAATCATAATGGAATATTATGAAAAAACAAAAGCAACTTAGATGAAATGGAAATTTCCTTTAAGGCATAAATTACTAAAACCAACACTACAAATCTCAAAATATAAATAATTCAATAAAAGTTGAATTTCTAATCAAATGCCTCCCTGAGTGGAAAACCACTGGTAGAAACCACTGGCATAGAAGATTTATACTATATTTTCAAAAAGTAGTAAAACCAAACAGACATCTCAATAGGTGCATAAAAATATTTGAAAAAATCTAATATCATTGATAATAAAAATTCTGTCAACAAACTAGTAATAAAAGGGAACTTTCTCAACCTGATAAAAATTACCTACATGAAAATGTTTATGAATGAAGAAATGGCTGTTTTCTTCACCTGCCCTTGGTTTCAGACTAGATTTTGTGGCTTCTACTTCTAAGGGAGACTTTCCCTAACTTTCCAAATATTCACCTGTCTTTTAGAAAGAGGTATTTTCTGGTCTCTCAGCTTTATATACTCACACACTCTCTCCGTATTTTTTTTTTTTTTTTTTTCACTTCTCCAGGAATTTCTTTCTATTTGATTTTGGGTTTGCACATGGCCCACTCACTCTGCAGTAACACATTTGCTGGAGTTTGTGAGCTTCCTTGCTAGCTGCCATTCTTCTACATTCTTCTCAACCACAGGTGGATCTTGCACAGGTTCTGCTGCTACCGGAGGTTCTAGGCCATACTAAGGAAATATGGAGTTTGTGAATTTTTCTCTGGCTCCACACCTACATGTGACTCAGAAGTTGGATGTTTTCTTTGCGTTTGTCCTTTCTCCTGTTGCTTTACATCACTTCCAGAAGGAGAAAAAGGAGATTCAGAACTAAGCAGTCACCATGTTCTGATCAAAACTAGACAGAGGGTGAAATGAGGATGGGAATAATCCCACGTAACTATAGGGCTCAGAAATCAGAGTAGAATGAGAAAGGAGAAAGGAGTAATGAATGATAAGAGAGAGCTAACGAATGTCCACTAAAGTGCTAGTACGGATTCCTGATATGCAGTGAGTTTTTGCCATATGAAGATTTAGTAATTCAAAATTATCTTATTGGATTTTTGAAAAATGTTTTTGTTTCATCATTCTGCTGTAGTTCTAAGCAGCACAGAGATCTTTATTTTTAATATCCTTCTTGTATTCCTTCTAGCTCTCAACTTCTTTTGGATAGTTTTCATCTATTCTATTTTTAATTTTCACAAATAGCTTCTCAAATTTTCTGTCAAAATGATAATTTGTTTTTATGAAATTTTAATTTCATTTATGGCTTCTAATATCTTGAAATTACATGTTTTCTGACTTAAAAAGTTTAAAACAGCAGCTACTTTTTCATTTCAATATAACTTTATTACATCTTTCATCTTTTACTGCATAGAGTCCATAATTTCCTTTTATTTCCCTTCAGCTTGTAAAGCAAATAGTTAGTGCATAAAATTTCTATGTGTTTTATGTAGTAAACCTTCTTCTGAAGTGTGCCGTTTGGTTATCTCCTACAGATGGTTAATCTGTTATGTTGCAGTATACTTTCATTACATCCATATTATAGCTTCTTATGTATTGATCTTTGAATGAGTGCAATCTATTCAAGACTAATATTTGCCCCTTGCTCCCATCTTCTAGTTACAAAATGAAAAAACACTGCCTACTTCACTATTCAACTAGGCACTAGTATTATAATTGTTTTTCTTAGATCTCAACTTAAAGAAAATATTGTCGTTACAGGTTACCATCAGACATCCAGCTGTATTAAGGGAAAGAAGGGGGAGCTGAGGATAAAAGTTTCGAAAGTTTAAAGCTACTGCAGAAAACGGATACTTTAACTGAATTTCTCTTCAGACTACTTTCTTTTCCAGGAAAATAAAATTGTTACTCCCAATCTTCTTTGTGGAATTCTGGTTAAAAAACTGGAGTAATACTCATTTTCCATTTACCAAATGAACCATGATAATGTATGCAAGTTCTTCCACCCCGATTAAATGAGTTGCCTAGTGAGAATATCTCTCAGATTGAGTTTTTGTTGGCTTTGGCTGCATGCATGCTGATAGATCTTAATGGTACTGGCTTAATGAAATAAAACTGTATGAAAAACAAAGTCATCTTTATCTTCTTGATGTGTAGCTCACCTACTCCCATTTCTCCAGATTGGGTAGAGTTATTTTCCCATTCTGGAAACTGTTCCTTACATTGGAAAATCCTCAAGACCCTTTGAAAACCTATGCAGAGAAAAAGCTCATGGTTCAACAATTTGATGGGCCCACTTGCTCTTGCAAATTCATCATGCGCTACTGATCTGAAACGTCAAATGGGTTTCCAAATGAGCAAGCCCACTTTCTCCCTCAGTATGGCCCCTTCTAATCTTTGATAAAGGGAAGTTATACATTTCTGCAATTATTTATCACAAAAATGCAACTTATTTTAGAGAATGGAGATGTGATTTATTATTGATAACTTTATAAAATCCATCCCCATCTTAATATAACCCACTGCCATTGAGTCAATTCTGACTCATAGAGATCTCTCTCTATTGGGCTTTCAAAGGCATAAATCTTTACTGAAGTAGCTTGCCTCATCTTCTTCCCATCGAGCAGGTGGTGGGTTTAAACTTCCAAACTTCTGGTTAGCAGCCACGTGTGTACTTTTCCTTTTCACTATATCAAGCAAAAATTTCTTGAAATGTATGACTTGGTTGATATTGTAGGGTATTTGGTTTAATTTTCAACAATGGAAACAGTAAAGGTTCCTGTTGCAGAGAATGCAGACACTTTTATCTTTCCAAGTACCAGAGGATTTAATACTAAATGGCTTAAAATCATTGGTAAGCTGATGAAATACATTTTAAGTTGCATTTCTACTAGTATATCTATATCTATATCTATTCATATATCTTTGGCACAGGATATTTCTACATACATATTTGTACATACTGTAAATACATCTAAGCATATACAAGAGCATATAGTGGGTAACAGTATGAAAACTTTTTTTTTTAACTTTTTATTGTGATTTGGGTGAGAATTTATAGAGCAAATTGTTTTTCCATTCAATAATTCATTTAATGCATTCCATTCAATGCATTTTGCTTTGTGACAGTGGTTGTAACTCCCACAAGGTAACAACACTCTTCCCACTCCTGCCCTATGTTTACCATTTCTATTGATCCTTCTTTCCTATTCCTTCCTGTCTTCTGAGCTTTATAGCTGAGGAAACGCTGCCCTTTTGATGTCATATGGTTGATGGTTGTAATGAATGCATACCTCCCTAGTAATATTATTTATCTTATATCATTTGGCCAAAAGGGGATGAGCTCAGTTCCAGGCTTGAAGGCTGTCTAAGTGCCGTAATCTAGGGTATCGATCAGACCAGTAAGCCAAGTCTTTATTATGATTTTGAGCTTATTCCATAATTTTCTCCCACCCTATCCAGGACTTCCTATACTGCCTCCAGACATCACCTGTTTATTTATACTCTATCCTCTCTCCTATTACAGTAAAACCTGTGAAAACCAGAACCTGTATAAAGTGGACACCTGTCAGAAAAAGAAAACTCAAATTTGCCACTAATAGAGAGTTTTAGAAAAATGGTTAGACTACTCTCTATCAAAGGCAGAAAACCTGCTGTTCCCAGAAAAAAAACAAGGCTATCCCGTCACATTCCAGCTCTCACAGTTTCACTGTATTATGGAAGAAATAGTCACACCTCTGGCTAAAACCATGTACATTACATTCCACCTTCTCTTGCATATTTAAAACATGAGTCTCACTAATCTTCCACCCTATTGCCACCGTTGACCGCCACTCAAATCAAATCATCATCATTTCTCATTAAGATTATTGCAGTGTCCTCTGAATTTGCCCCTCTATTCACATCCTGTCCCCTACAATCTGCAGCAGATCATGCAGTCCTCTTCTTCAAACTCTCCAATGGCTGAAGAGAATAACCAGATCCTACCATGGCCTACCAGGCTTCCCTTGATCTTGCCTTGCCTTTCCTCTCTTACACCCGCCCCTTGTTTCCTCCCAGCACACTGGCCTCCTTTCTGTTCCTGGAATACTCTGGGAAAGTTCTGTCCTCAGGGCTCCGCATATGTCACTCCTTGTGCTTCGAATGCTCTTCCCACAAATAGCCATATATTTCACCAGTGTCAAATTTTGCTCAGTTGCCAACTTCTTTATGAGATTTTTCCATCTACTAATTCATTGCTTTTATTTTTTGCCATAGCATTTATCAATATCTGATAGATGGTTTTATTATGTTTATTTATTCTGTTTATTTTCTGTCTCTATTCACTAG
>NW_006921674.1:1190336-1206367 GCF_000298275.1 Orycteropus afer afer | reverse complement strand
AAGAAGGGACCATTCCCTGGAGAAGGATGTCATGCTTGGTAGGGTGGAGGGTCGACGAAAGAGGGGGAGACCTTCAATGAGATGGATTGATACAGTGGCTGCGATGATGGGATCAAGTAAAGTGGGGATTGTGGGGCTGGCGCGGGATCGGGCGGTGTTTCGTTCTGCTGTGCATGGGGTCACTATGAGTCGGAAACGACTCGACGGCACTTAACAACAACAACAACATTCACTAGAATATAATCATCAGTGGAAATATTTTTGTGTATTTTTTTATACAAATAAATGTTCCTAGAATAAAGCCTGACACCAGTAGGCATTCAGTAAATATATGTAAAACGAATAAATAAGTAACCTTCACCAACACTCAAGACATGATTAATATCCCACAATTACCCTAGAGCAAAGGAAATATGATGTACTTTTTATAGATTTTCCTGCTTTCTAAAGCATCTTGGAACACATTAAAATCCCTCTGAAAAAGTGCTTTGCTCTTAGATTTTTATTGTAATAGCATTCCAAATCAGATTTACAATCAGAACCTAACAATGACTTCAGTAATCCTGTCATGAACTATTTTGAGAGAGCTTTTGTCACAGCTCTAATCCAGGATTAAAATAATAACAATAATAATAATAATAATAATCTTTATTTTGTTAAGAGTGAAAAGTTTTCCCTTAATCTCACTCTGTCAACACTTCTGTCTCTAAATTAAACTGCATGTTACATGGGACAAATGAGAGTGAAAATTCTAGAAATAAGATGGAGGAAAATCATCACTAAATATATAAACAAAATTTTGATTTCTTAAAAAATGCATTTAGATTCCATTGTATTATTCTCTTTTTAAAAAGACAACTTTTCTAACAAATATCTACATATGTGTACAGACTAACACTAGTTTTGAGTGTTTTAACAGTGGACAATTAATAACCTAGATACCTACCTCCTGGTTCAAAAATAGATCAAATTATTCTCACTTCTACCAGAATCCACATGGGCAAAATATTGAATAATGCAGGAAGCAACCAAAGTAGATAGAAGGAATACACAGAGTTACTGTAACATAAAGAATTGGTCCATGTTCAATCATTTCAAGAGGTAGCATATGATCAAGAACCAATGGAAGGAAGACATCCAAGCTGCACTGAAGGAATTGGCAAAAAAAAACAAGGCTCTAGGAATTGACAGAATAACCACTGAGATGTTTCAACAAATGGATGCTGCACTGGAGGCACTTACTCATTTGTGCCAGGAAATTTTTAAGTTGGCTACCTGGCCAACTGACTGGAAGAGATGTATAATTGTGCCCATTCCAAAGAAATGTGATCCAACAAAATGTGGAAATTGTCAAACAATATAAAAAAATATCACACCCAAGTAAAATTTTGTGTAATATAATTAAAAAATGGGGGCAGCAGCACATTGACAGGGAACTTCTAGAAATGCAAACTATATTCACAAGAGAACATGGAACAAGGAATATCATTGCTGATGTCAGATAAATCTTGGCTGAAAAAAAAAAAAGTACCAGAAAGATGTTTACCTGTGTTTTATTGACTATGCAAAGACATTCAACTGTGTGGATCATACCAAATGATGGATAACATTGTGAAGAATGAGAATTCCAGGACACTTAATTGTGCTCACAAGGGGCCTGATATAGACCAAGAAGCAGTCGTTAGACAGAACAAGGAAATACTACGTGGCTTAAAATCAGGAAGAGCGTGTGTCAGGGTTGTATGTTTTCTCCCTACTTATTCAATCTGTATGTTGAACAAATAATCCAAGAAGCTAGACTATAAGAAAAAGAACCTGACATCAGGATTGAAGGAAGACTCATTAACAACCTCTGATGTGTAGATGGCACACCTTGCTTGATGAAAGTGAAGATGAATTGAAACACTTACTGATGAAGATCAAAGACTACAGTGTTCAGTATAGATTACACTTTAACATGAAAGAAAATGAAAATCCACACAACTAGACAAATAAGCAGGATCATGATAAATGGAGAAAAGATTGAAGCTGTCAAAAATTTTATTTTACTTGGATGCACAATCAACACCCATGGAAGCAGTAGTTGAGAAATCAGACATCATATTGCACTGGGCAGATCTGTTGCAAAAGACCTCTAACATGTTGAAGAGCAAAGATGTCACTGTGAAGACTCGGGTGAGCCTAAGCCATGGTATTTTCAATCACTTCATATGCATGTGAAAGCTGGACAATGAATAAGGAAGACTAAAGAAGAATTGATGCTTTTGAAGTGTGGTGCTGGCAAAGAATACTGAAAATACTGTGGACTACCATAAGAATGAACAGATCTGTTGTTGAAGAAGTGCAGCCAGAATGCTCCCTGGAAATGAGAATGGCCAGACTTCTTCTCACTTCTTTGGTCATGTTGTCAGAAGGGACCAGTCCCTGGAGAAGGATGTCATGCTTGGTAAAATAGAGGGTCAGAGAAAAAAGGAAGACCTTCAGTGAGATAGATTGGCAGTGGCTGCACAACGGGCTCCAGCCAATTGAGGATTGTGAAGATGGCACCGGATCAGGCAGTGCTCCCCTCTGTTGTACAGAGGGTCACTGTACATTGGAATCACCTCAACAGCACTTAACAACAACCAGCATCCTCATCCTCTTCCCAGATTATCACCTGCAGCCTAGATCATGAAGGAAGACTAACCTGCCCAGGTTGACCTAGGTTAAAATCATTTAGAATAGAATTCCAAAAGCTAATCTTCTCCCAAAGCAAAAGGGATTTGTATGTCCATCCAGTAAATGTGCACATGTTTCTGAAGTGTCATATAAAGAGTAATAAATATGCATAGTAATAATAAAGAATGTACATTTTGTACTAGTATATCCTCACATTCTAAGTAGGATAACAACATAATCATATTTGAATTTTAATAAATTCAGACTGAGATGCTTTTGATAAAAGATAACTTCTAACCTGCTCTCTCTTAGTATGATCAAAATGAAAAAGAGAAAACAGACAGAACCAAAATCCTTTATTATAATTGAGATGAATATGATGGTTTAAAATCAAACCTCCAGTTTATCATATTTCTATTATGTTTTGCTGTATTTCAGAGGTTGAGATTCTCCATTTTCCCAAAACTCTTGCAGCTATGGCTCTGGATGTGATTTTGATTTTGCTAATCAGAAACCCTCCCATGTCATTTAAATGGTCAATAGGAGGCAGAAAATGTGCTTTTGCTATTTCTTTTGTTTCTACTATCAAAAAGCTTTGTGGGGGTCTCTCTCTCTCTCTCTCTCTCTCTCTCTCTTTTGTAACACCATTAGTAGAGATATAAATGTTTGGACACTTTTTTCCATTAAAATCAATAGACCTTGAAGGTCATCAATATTCCTAGTGTGATGTGACCCTTTGCAGGTGGTCCTGGAGGCTGCAGTTAAAACAGTGGCTTCCTGATCATGGGAAATCCTGAGTATAGCTATTTTTGATTGTTATAGGCTGTAGTCATGACATAGTTTCCTTACTTTGATAATATGGCAAAGCGTGACTCTCACGCTGGTGGTCATAGCCACAACTTTCTAATTTTCCAAATCATGGAAGAAGCAATAGCTCCATTTGTGGTCCTTTTCTTTATTTGAAGTCATTTCTTTTTTCTTTTCTTTTTGGTACATTTTATTGTGAATTGAGTGAAAGATTACAGAGCACATTAGATTTCCATTCAAAAATTGATGCACATTTTGTTTTATGATATTAGTTGCAATCCCCTCAATTTAATAACATTCTTCCCACTTCTTCCTTGGATTCCTCGTTTCCATTTGTTCTTCTTTCCTGTCCCTGCCTTCTGAATTTTCGGAGGGACAAGCGTTGCTCTTTTGATCTCATATGGTTGTTCTGGAGAGTATGTTCCTCCTGGTGTTATTTTTCAGATTATAGCCCTGTTGTTTGGCTGCAAATTGATCCCCAGGAGTGGTTTCAGTTTCAGAGTTGAATGAAGGACCATTGTCTCGGGGGTTCTAACAGTTTCTATCAAAGTTAAGTCTGATCTTCCTTATGATTTTTGAATTTCATTACACACTTTTCTCCGACTCTGTCCAGGAACTTCTATTGTGCTTTCTTTCAGAGCAGTCAGAAGTGGTAGCTAAGCCCCAGCCAGTTCTTCTGGTCTCAGCGTCCTGGAGGTTGAGGTTCCTGTGGTCCACTAGTCCTTCAGACTAATTGTTTTCTTGCATCTTTGGTTTCCTTCACTCACTTTTGCTCCAGACTGGGAGGGACCAATTGTTGCACCTTAGACTGCCATTCACAAGGTTTAAGACCCCAGTCGCTATGCACCAAGGTAGGAGATAAAACATTGTCTTTGTGGATTATGTCATGCCAATTGACCTTAATGTCCTCTGAGACTATGGTCTTGAGTCCCTCAGCCTAATAACTCATTCCTTGAAGGGGTTTGGTTAAGAAGTTTTCATAACTTTCTCTCCTATATGCTCTACTATATTCATGGATATATCTACAGTACATATAAATAAACATTCTCTGTCAAGTGTACACATATTCATGGATGTAATCCCATTCACATTCTTATTCTTGTTCATTGTGGGTATCTATCTATGTATCCACTTGTAGATTATTTTTATTACTTTTATTGCAGGTTTGAAAATTTACGTGTAGACAATGTTCTACATTCTACTTTAGTGAGTAATTGGGGTCTTAAAGAGGGTTATCAGAAAAGGTGATGTTTTCAAAAGGGAATACAATAGAATTTAAGTGCTTTTTTTTTCACAAATCAAAATGTTGCTTACATATTTAGTGATGATTTTCTTCTTTCTTAATCCCAGAATTTTCACTCTCATTAGTCCCAGGTAACCCACTGTCTACTTTACAGACAGAAATGTTGACAGAAACCTAAGAGGCAAGTTTTCACTTTAAACCAAATGGACATATTTCTTTTTTTTTTTAATTTTTAGTTATAATCCTTGATTAGATCAATAACAAAAACTCTCTTAAAATAGTTCATGACAGGATTACTGAAGTCATTGTAAAGCTCTGATCTGGATCGTTATTACAGATGAATATCTAAGAGAAAAGCACTTTTTCAGAGGGATTTTAGTGTGTTCCAAGATGCTTTAGAAAGCAGGGAAATCTATAAAAAGTACATCACAATTCCTTTGCTCTTGGGTAATTGTGGGATATTAATCATGTCTTGATTGTTGGTGAAGGTTACTTATTTATTCATTGTACATATATTTACTGAATGCCTACATGTGTCAGGCTTTATTCTAGGAACATTTATTTGTATAAAAAAATACACAAAAATATTTCCACTGATGATTATATTCTAGTGAATAGAGACAGAAAATAAACAGAATAAATAAACACAATAAAACCATCTATCAGGTATTGATAAATGCTATTACAAAAAATAAAAGCAATGAATTAGTAGATGGAAAAGTCTCATAAAGAAGTTGGCAACTGAGCAAAATTTAACACTGGTGAAATATATGGCTATTTGTGGGAAGCCATTCGAAGCACAAGGAGTGACATATGCGGAGCCCCGAGGACAGAGCTTTCCCAGAGTATTCCAGGAACAGAAAGGAGGCCAGTGTGCTGGGAGGAAACAAGGGGCAGGTGTAAGAGAAGAAAGGCAAGGCAAGATCAAGGGAAGCCTGGTAGGCCATGGTAAGGATCTGGTTATTCTCTTCAGCCATTGGAGAGTTTGAAGAAGAGGACTGCATGATCTGCTGCAGATTGTTGGGGATAGGATGTGAATAGAGGGGCAAATTCAGAGGACACTATAGTAATCTTAATGAGAAATTATGAAGATTTGGTTTGAGTGGCAGTCAACGGTGGCAATGGAGTGGAAGATTGGTGAGACTTATGTTTTAAATATTCAAGAGAAGGTGACATGTAATGTACATGGTTTTAGCCAGAGGCATGACTATTTCTTCCATAATACAGTGAAACTGTGAGAGCTGGAATGTGATGGGATTGCCTTGTTTTTCCTGGAACAGCAAATTTTCCACCTTTGATAGAGAGTGGTCTAACCATTTTTCTCATACGCTCTATTAGCAGAAAATCTGGGTTTTCCTTTTCTGACAGGTTTCCATCTTACAGAGGTTCTGCCTTTCACAGGTTTTACTGCAATAGTAAAATAGGAGGGAAGATAGAATATATATACTGTACTAGTAAAGTAGGAGGGAAGATAGAATATATATAGTTAGGTCACAGTGGGAAGCTTTATATATTCTATTCTCATGAATTCCATTTCCTCAGTGAGATGTTAACCAGGTCACTAATTTTGAGTGAGGAAAGTAAGTACATCAAGGAAATACAGTAAGATTGCCATGTAGTACAATGAATTGTATACTTGAAGCTTATTATATTCATGAATTTAAAGTGTTAATGCTATGGTTATGTGTTACTCTCTGGCCAGTTTTAGCTGCTCATGTATAGAATCAGAGGAAGTAGAGGTTGCCTTTAACTATTTTGGAGTCTTGCCAAGTGAGTAAACAGAAATGAAAGAGTAGCAAGTGAGTTGTTAGTGGAAACAAGAGAATAGTTATACTGATGGAATACAGAATCTAATGTGAGACTGGAGATAATGAGCATATGAAGATCATAAGGTAAAATCTTGAAATAGATTGTATGTCCTGATGAGAGTTGAGGAATTATTGAAGTTGCAATACAAAAGTAGGAGTAATAATCAGAAAGTGGTATACATGAAACTGAGATTATGAAAGGGTTGTGCTCTTTTATAATGACAAGGCCCATGGCAAGAGTATGGAAGTAAAAGACTGATGATGACGGGAGAACAGCATCATACGAGGAGGAGAGGAGGAAACCAAGTGGTATGGGTAACGGAAAAGCCATATATGTATGTGGAGAATGAAATCACCATGAATTATGACAAGGGTTGTTGTTGTTAGTTTCCATCAAGTCGATTCTAACTTATAGTAGCCATAATGATTGTCGAGTAGAATTTCATTTCATAAAGTTTTCAAGACTGTAACCTTTCAGAAGCAGATCACTAGGCTTTACTTCTAAGGAGCCTCTGCATAGGTTTTAACCACCAACCTTTCTGTTAATAGTCCTTTGCTTATCAGTTTGTACCAATCAGAGACGTAACAAGAGTAACACTGGAGAAAAATGACAGCAATGATCTTAAAATTCTGATGAATGGAAGGAGTCACTTTAGATGACTGCAGTTATCTCATTCCCTCAGATCAAAGATGACTTTCAGGAGGGAAATGGGAAAATGAGCTGGAAGCATAATGTGGAGACAGGGGGACATAAAAATGACACTAGGAGTGAGTGTGAGGGAGAAAAGAGATACCACTTAGTCCCACCAGGCAATTTTCCTTTCACTTTCATGGTTGAAGAGGTAGACTGGAAAGGATTGTATTCTGGTCCAACTTTATCGCTCAGTTAGGATAGTTCTAGTGTGCCTCCTTCAAATCAACTCTACAAAGAAGTTTTGAACCATTTGGTATTATCTGAAATTAAACATGTGGAGAATTATATTAAAGATTCCTACTTAGGAATGCTTTTCTCACAGGTTGTGCCAAGACTATAATACAACTTAATTAGGGAGCTTAGCTACTGTCAGCAAATTTGTATGTTGGGCAATACTTTAAATCACAAATTTTCTCATGTAGGTCCTGAATGGTTCTAGAGATAAGAAAGCTTGCATGGCTACCATATTTCTCCCAATTTGTCTTTAGAGATGGGACTGTTGCTCTCTTGAGGGAATTTCAGACTGCAGTTCTGCTACTTACCAGGAATGAGAATGCTATGTATAAGCTATCTGTCTTCATAAAAGGTATAAATAAGGTAAAGGAGATCTGAGGTCATAAGGGGATCTGTTTTCAAGTGATAGGTAATTTTCATAGTTGTAGTAAGGCCATTTTTGTTAGGCTCAGAATAAGTGAACCTAACCGTTTCTTTAGGAGCTCTGGTAGCATAGTGCCTAAGGCACTTGACTGCTAACCAGAAGCCTGGTGGTTCAAACCCACCAGCCATTCCTCTGAAGGAAGATGGGGAAATTTACTTCTGTAGTGATACTGCCTTGGAAACCCAAGGAAGGGTCGACTATGAGTCGGGTCCTACTCGAAAGCACATAACAACAACAACTGTTTCTTTTCTTTTTTTTTTCTTCAAGTGCATTTCATATAACACCAAACCAAACTTACTGCCATCAAGTCAATTCCAACTCATAGCAACCCCTTTTGGGTTTCCAAGGCAGTGAATCTTTATGGCAGTAGATTGCCCAGTCTTTCTTCTGCAGAGTGGCTGGTGGGTTTGAACAACCAACCTTCTGGTTAGCAGTCAAATGCCTTAGGCACTACACCATGAGAGCTCTTTGAGCTTTTCATATAGAAAGGCTTAAAAAAAAAAAAAAAAACAACTAATCTTTTCCTGAGAATTAAAATATGGCAAAAATATGACTCTATCTCATCAAAAAAATTGATTGATGAAACTCCTAACTCCATTGCATTGCCTATGAAATGTTTCAAGTCATTTTCTACAAGGGAAGGGTTGAAGTATTTTGACTTTAATGACCATATTATATTTTTAAAAATTCTATTTCAGAATCATGAAGGAAGCCAAAATTGAAGGTGTAGACAGAATTCAAATTTCTAAAGCTACTTGGAAACTCCCTTTAAAATTTCATATGTTCATGCTGATGAGCAACAATTATTTCAAATATATGTCTTGTGTGCTAAAATATGCCAAACTTAAGAATGACCACTATAAATATAAGCAACTTCTCATCGAAAGTAGCAATTTAGTGTCATGCAAGTCTATTTAAATTCTTTATTTATTTACAGAAAAAACAAGAGGTATAAAAATGCACAGCTCTCTTGCAGTTTTATCTCTGGGATATTCAATTACTTGGTGACTGCTGATCGTTAGATTAGATACATCCTGGCATATCACTGAAGGTGAAAAGTTCCTCTAGAGACAAAGGTGCTTTAGAGCAATTTCATTTCTAATTATGTTACCTATAAGTTTTTGTTTAAAATAGGATGTAATCTGCTAGAGAGAGAAAGAAGTAAAAAGATTTACATCACCTTATTATCTAGTATGAAATGGCCTGGGCTCAGATTGATCTGATGAAAACTATTTATGGAACTGTTTTGCTCACCATTATTTAAAAAGAGATTGTGGCTGGATGGGTACTGTGAGTAGATGTATTGTATAGCATGGTGTACTACCTAATACTAGAAGCTAAAGTCCACAATAGGAGCTCTGGTAGTGTAGTGCCTAAGGCACTTGACTGCTAACCAGAAGACTGGCAGTTCAAACCCACCAGCCACTCCTTGGAAGGAAGATGGAACAATCTACTTCTGTAGTGATACTGCCTCAGAAACTCAAGGAGGGCTCACTCTGAGTCGGGTCCAACTGGATAGCAAATAACAACAACAACAAAGTCTATAATAAAAGTGTTTAGCCTTATATATCATTATATACTTAAAAGACACTCTTGTGTTTGTTCATTCTTGGACCAAGATCTTTCTAAGTTCTTTCTGATAAGTGAAATGTGAAATGTATTTTTTAAAAAAACCAAACCTATTGGCATTGAGTCAATTCCAACTCAAAACAAATCCCCTTGTGTTTCTGAGGTGGTAAATCTTTACCAAAGTAGATTACCCAGTCTTCCTTCCATGGAGTGGCTGGTTGGCTTGAACTTCCAACCTTCTGGCTAGCAGTCAAATGACTTAGGCACTGTACCACCATGAGCCAAGTTCAACTGTATTATGAATCAGAGAATGTTTTAATTATTTACCTCATACTCAACATTGGAAAAGAGTAAATTTGAAAATGCATTTTCACACATGATGAAAATAATTCAGACTGTGTCTTTGCTATGAAAGTTAGTTCTGTTGTTGTTAGGTAGCTTCGAGTGGGTTCTGATTCATAGCAACCCTATGTTCAACAGAAGGAAACACTGCCTGGTCCTGTACCTTCCTCATAATCATTACTATTTGAGACATTATAAATTAAAAAAAAAAGTCTGTATTCTGACCAGTTCTTGTGTCTCATTCATAAGAGATTTATGTGGGGAAGTCCTTTCGATGTGAAGATTAAAATACTCTTAGATGTGCAATGTCTAGTTATATTTACTAATGGGAAAGGGAAGGAGCTCTGGTGGTGGAGTACCTAAGGCATTTCACTGCTAACCAGAGGTTGATGGTTCAAACCCACCAGCTGCTCCATGGAAGGAAAATGAGGCAATCTACTTTTGCAAAGATTTACCACCTTTGAAACCCAATGGGGGGGGGGGTGGTAGTCACTGTGAGTTGGAATCAACTGGAAAGCACTGCCTTTGGCTTTTTTTTTTTTTTTTTTTGAATGGGAAAAAGAACTAATACTCTGAAGACCTGTTTAAAATCTAGAAAAGTAAACAAACCCAGATTGTAGCACTCAATAAAATGCAACTTAATTCTTATTTCCTAGTTAACATGTAGTCAGAAGAAAAAAAAAAAAATCCCTTGCCCTTATTGATAGATATTCTGTCTTTACTAGCTTCATGATTTAGAAATTAATTTTAGATTTTGAAAAATAAATCTCTCTAGTCACCTAAAATTACTAACAGTATCTCAATTTTGAAATTAGAATGGCCAATTGACATTAATAAAAAGCCTATAGTAGTCTTTTGCTACATTAAGCATGTTTCCAAAATTTCAGTGGCTTTAGGAGCAAGCATTTGCTTCTTGATCTCAGGTCTGTGGAGCAATTTGCCAACTTGTCATTGAACTATAACACTGGGCTCAGCTGGTCTAAGCTGAACACCTACCTTCATTTCAGTTCAGGTCTGTCTCACCTGTCTCCTTCAATCTCCAAAACACTTCTGTTCAGGGTATGTTCTTTCCATGATCAATAGCAGAAGTACGAATGATCAAAACAAACTGAGCACATTCACTATTGGTCAAAGAAACTCACCAATGAGGTGGGGGATTACACTCCTACCACAGTGGGGAGGGGAATGTGGCAGAAAAGAAAGATTGTGAGGAAAAAGTACAATCTATCGCAATGCTAAACCTGATTTAGCAGAAAACTCTCTCCCTTTATCCAGCCTTGCTTCACAATCTGGTGGTTTGCAGTGGAGATAGTAGGCATGGCCAACTGGAGTCACCAGAGTATATAGGGGATTCAGACCATACCAGCCAGCACTGTTACAGCAGATGACATCAAAATGTCTATATATAAAATTTTTTTACAGTGTTTCAGCAGAAAATTATTTTTTTAATAAAAATATCGCTGTGGTTAAACAAAAAAAACATTTTTTTTCTGTAAGCCCATCTTACATATATCAATATCAACAGGGCATTAACTCTAGGCTAATTTACTTTTTGAACCTTCTAATAGGAGCTCTGGTAGCATAGTGGCTAAAGCACTTGACTGCTAACCAGAAGGCTGGCTGTTCAAACCCACCAGCCACTCCTCGGAAGGAAGGTTGGGCAATCCTACTTCCGTAGTGATACTGCCTTGGAAACCCAAGGAGGGGGCACTATGAGTCGGGGCCGACTCGACGGCACATAACAACAACAACAACAATGCATTCTAGTCAGAGCTGTCATTATTATCCAACTACAGTAACACTTCAAATCATGTGGTTTTGTCACACTATAAGTATCTGCCATTATTTTTGTTGCTGCTGATATTTTTAGAGTCACTGATTTTGTCAAATTTTCTGATATTTTAGCTATAGTATTATGGTAATTACTATTTGTGAAAGTATCAATAACCTTTTTGAGAGTGAAGTAGTAATTAATGAAAAAGGAGAAAATAAAAAAAGGCTTCCACTCAATTACTAATAATGTAACTAACAATGTAATTCAATATAGAAAGATTTTATAAAACAATTTTGTTGTTAGTATTCATGTAATCTAAGAAAAATTATATTAAAACAGTTTACAATTTTATTTTTCACATATTCTTCTATTATTAAAATTGATACCAACATTACTAAAGATTATGTATGGTGTGGTACAGGAGAAGGTCCATGGGGAGGTAACATCATGAGTTACCTCACAGGGTAGCACCAACCCTAGTGATAAGACTAGCATGATCTTTCTATTCTCTTATCAACAATAATAGCAACAATAACAACCATATTAACCCAATCAGAGCTACAGAATAGCATCTTTTTACCCACCATTGGAAGATTAACTAATTATTTCCTAGAAGCAGCCCGATCACCTTGTTGTATCTCTGTCCAAGAACTTCTCCAACACAACCCTGCAGCCTGCATACAGTCCCCCCAAACTGCAAAGGAGAATATATTCCAAACTCTCCTAAACTGCCTTATAAAATTTGTCTCTTTGTAATCAAGGTGAAAGAAATAATCTTCCCCATCCCTCTTCCAAAGACAGGGCAGAGTGATGACAACTATAGAGTCCAGCATTTTCCTTCCAAAAGCCTATTCACAGATTCCTTTTTATTTTCAAGACTATTTTATATCCTAGACCTAGGGTCAGAGCTCCCTACATGAGGGGCTCAAGAATGATGAAACCAATTCTCTACTTTTTTTCAACCACCTTCTTTGAAATAAACAGTGTTGTTCTTACAGTTCACTTTGGTCTTGGTCAAAGCTTTAATTTTAATGTTGTGTTACATGTGAATGGCAGTAAACTTAGAGTAGATGGTCAAGAATAGGCCCATGCTTTATTTTAATACCTTTAGTTTCCAAGTCAACCTATTTTGTAAAAGTTGTTGTTGTTGTTACGTGCTGTCAAGTCAGACCCGACTTGGATTTCCGAGGCAGTATCACTACGGAAGTAGATTGCCCTATCTTCCTTCCGAGGAGCGGCTGGTGGGTTTGAACCACCAACTTTCTGGTTAGCAGGCAAGCGTCTTAGGCACTATGCTACCAGAGCTACTTTATATCAGTTTAAAATTTAGCGTGTCTATAATTTTGTCATTTTATTCACTTTTGATGAAGATAAAATTGTTCACTCTAAATAATGTTTTGATTACATGGTTTGATTTTCTTTTCCTTTTTCAAATTTTTTAAAAGTTTAATGAAGCCAATGAGGCATATCAGTTGTGTTTTGGCAGACATTAAGACCTGATTCCTTTTTTAAAACACTATTGTGATTTGGGTGAAATTTTACAAAGCAGATTTATTTTACATTCAAAAGTTCACACAAGTTTTGTTTTCTGACACTGATGGCAATCCCCTCAATGTAACAGCTCTCTTCCCATTAAGACTTCTTACCAAAAGAAAAAAAAAAAAAATCACGTTTTACCAAAATTTGACAATTGAGAATAAAGGGCACTGAGAAGCTTCAGAGCATCAATTTAAACAAAAATAACAGCAATAAGAAAAACTGTTATTCAGCTTGGAAAGAAGAACTTTCCAAAAGCCTAAAGGGGAGATTAAATGTGTTCTTCAGTTTAAACGTCCTTTAGGATTTGTTTGGCCACTCGTGAGCACATTACACCTCACACCACCAAATCCCAACTTCAGAATCTAAACTTACACTGATATAAAAACATAGGGAATTCCAAATGCATTTCTTGGTATATTCCAAAGGGAAGATTGAAAGTATTCATAATACATAGGCTTGCCCATTTCAGGTAAAATATGACAGATTGCTATTATTCTTCCTGCTGTGATGTTAAGACAAACAAAAGATCCACTTTTGTAAAAATTTAGAAATACCTCACTTATGTTCCTAGTTTTTGTATGGAATTCACTTTTTAAATAAGGCATTTGACTTCCAGTCACAACCCTGGAGGTTCAAACCCACCGGCCACTCCTCGGAAGGAATACTGGTCAATTTGCTTCCGTGAAGACACTGCCTTGGAAACCCAAGGAGGGTTTGCTATGAGTTGGAACCAAAGGCAGTGAGGTTTTTTTTTTTTTTTAATATATCTATAGCGAATACAGAACTTCAATTCACGTATTTCTAATGTCCATTTCATATCCCAACCAGTTAATGAATTATGGTTACCTTAGCAAAGTTTCTTTATAGAAGGGTATTAGTAAGCAGTCAGAGGAAATGCAAACTTTAATGAAGTGCTGTAATTACTGGAAAAACCCTCACACTGATTTGTAATGGTCTTTTAAAGTTTAAAAACAGATACTGGCTTGATTTACTTAAAAATCAGAGAAAGATTAAGTAGTTTGGTGTGGAATTTTAATGATAAAATAGAGAGTAAACTAGCTTGAGAACCACCCAATAGTTGTTCCCTTTTGTTATTAGATTCTCTTCACAATCATTTGACTATTTCACTATTTCCAGAAGGTCTTCACTTATCTTCTATGCTCAGCTATCTTTTGGTGTCAAAATCAAACCAAACCCACTGCCATCAAGTGGACTCTGACTCATAGTGACCCCTATGGAGTTACCAAGGTTGTAAACCTTTGCGAGACCGGATTGCCTCATCTTCCTCCCATTCAATAGCTGATCCAATAGTTTGAACTGCTGACCTTCTGGTTAACAGTCAGGTGCCTTACCCACTGCACCACCAAGGGTCCCTGCTCTCATAACACCCTGTACTTCCTATACCACCACAATCACATCTAATTGTAATTAACTATTTAATATTGGCTCCTTCAATGTCCTGAAAACTGTAAGAAAGGTAACTTGTCTGATTTTCTCCTTGACACTTCCCCACATATGACACAGTGGCTGGCACAGAGTAAGGGCTCAATGCACATTTTAACTGAATATATTAGTGAATAAGTATGTGCAGATCTCTGAGACTGATAGTGGTTTTTCATTGAACAGTATCAGACACCTGAAATTAAACCTAACAATTAGAGAAATCTAATATAGCTACAAAAGAAATTATTTCGTCCACTTTTTGATTTCAACTAATACACTGTAAACACTGCCACCATTACAAGATCTATTTGCCAATTTATACTTTTCTCTTCTACTTAGCACATGATCTACCTTGGTTCTCAGAGCCAGAATCATACCATAACTCATCCTGTTGACCTTTAATACCTCACTGTCACTCAACTAATAGAAGACCATTATAAACCATGATGACAGAAATAAGGTATCTATTATAATGTTCTGATTTTGAATGTATAAAAAGAAAATTTTGTAAGAATACACTCTAATTTAAAATAATTCTGTCAACCAAAGGGAGGAAAGCTAAACCTTATTTTAATAGTTACTTAATTTTCTCAGCTCTGTTATTTTTGTCTTGGTGAATGAAATTATCCAATGCAGTTTTAGTAGTTGCAAATGCATCATAGTTTGTAAAATATTTGATCTAGCTATGTCTTCTTCTTTCTCTACTCAACCTTGTTGAATGCCAAAAATTCTGGGTTGCAGCTGAATGATGGACTAACATGAATGTGTCTTTGCAAAACCTAAATATGACTCTACTAAGTTTCCTATATATGTTATAATCTGTCATTAAGATTCTATTATCTTGTGAACTCTTACAAACTCTTTCAGAAGTTTGGTCAGTACTCTTTGGAGGTAACCCTTTTTTTTGCTTGATATTTACTTTGTCCCCTAAGCATCATTAAAATGCTAATATTCCAACAGATTATGTTTAAAGGGAAATGGAGCGTTTATAAAACACATGGTAAAATACTCAACCACACTATTAATTAAAACAATTCATATCAAAATAAAAATATGTATTTTTGCCAATAAATTAACATTTAAAAATTTAGTAAGAATATCAATAACTGGTGAGAGTGTGGTGAAAATAGCATTCTTCTACAAAGTTAGTTGTTGTTGTTGTTGTGTGCCCTCAAGTTGGACCTGACTCATAGTGGTAATATTAAAATGATCAATTTTGGAAATATGACAAGGTCTTCACTAATGATGTTTTTTAAAATTATTTGGCAATATGATCCAGGAAGCTCTAAAATACGTATAACCTTTATTTCAGTAATTCCTTCCTTTTTAATCCATGCTAAGAAAAATTAGTCTATAAATTCATTCAGTTAAAAATATTTTAGGCATATATTCTGCCAGGCATAAAAAACATGAAAATTTAATGAGTTTGCTTTGGAAAGAAAACTTAAATCATCATATAAAGTTGAGGATCAAGGTGGTTACTTTGAAATAATTAT
>NW_006921674.1:1173455-1189786 GCF_000298275.1 Orycteropus afer afer | reverse complement strand
AGTGGTTGACAGTGGTAGCTGGGCACCATCTAGTTCTAGTCTCATGGTCATATAGGCTGAGGATCACATGGTCTGCTAGTCCCTTGGACTAATTGTTTCCATACATCTTTGCTTTCTTCATTCTTCCTTGCTCTGGATGAGGAGAGACCCATCATTGCATCTAGGTGGCCACTTGCAAACTTTTAATATCCCAGTCACTATTCATCAAAGCAGGATGAAAAACAATGTTTTTGTGTAATGTGGAATTCCAATTGAGCTTGATGTTCCCTGTGACCATGGTCCCAAGCCCACAAGTCTAACTACTCTCTCCCTCTGGGTAGCTAGCTATGGCCAAGAAGCCACCTCAAATTTCCCCCTTGTCATCTCTAATATACACCTGGACATTCTTACAGTGCATACAAATACTCATGTAGAAACATTGTCTGATAACCCTATACATTATCATGGACACACTACTCTCTGCCTAGACACACCTGATCAGTCAGCTTGTCCACCCATCTCTCCACCTGTAGATCAATGCTTGCCACCACTGAGAACATAGTACCATACATGCAAAAGGGTTTATCTTTGAGTTTATAATTATGGCTTATAACCAGTTATGCTAGTTCTTTAGGATCATTAAGGGGGAAAACCAAAGAAATAAGGAGAACAAAGTATAAATGGAGTACTTCTGCTCTGTCTCATTTGTTTGTTTCCTCAGACCAGTCCTTCTTCTCACACATCTTTTACACAACCACATTATAAACCAAATACCAAACTAATTGTTGTCCAGTTGATTCTGACTCATAGTGACCCTGTGGGACAGAGTAAAACTGTTCTGTAGGGTTTTCATTACCACTTTTTTTATCAGTGTGTTGTACTAGGGTGGTTTGCATGTTACTGTGAGGCTGGAGGCTATGCCACTGCAATTTCAAATATCAGCAGGGTCGTCCATGCTAGAAAGGTTTCAGCAGAGCTTCCAGACAAAGGCAGACTGGGAAGAAGAATGGAGACATCCACTTCTCAAAAAATAGGCCAGTGAAAACTTTATGAATAGCCCTGAGACACTGTCCAATATAGTGTGGGAAGATGATTCCCTTAAGTTGGAAGGCACTCAAAATATGACCGGTGAAGAGCTGCTTCCTCAAAGTAGACTTGACCTAAATGATGTAAAAGGAGTTAAGCTTTTGGGTCCTCTATTAGCTGATGGGGCTTGATTCAAAATGGGAAGAAACAGCTACAAACATTCATGCATAGTTGGAACATGGAATATATGTAGTATGAATCTAGGAAAATTGGAAATTATCAAAAATGACATGGACTCGTGTTGGCCATCTTGAATCAGAAAATCATATGGTGTACTATTCTGGGAATGAAAAATTGAAAAGGAGTGGCATCACAGTCATCATCAAAAAGAACATTTCATGAGTGAACAACACGGTGGCATCGAGGAAGAGGAAGATATAGAGAGGTACATGGGAGATACAGACAACAAAGATGAACCCTTTTGCACATACAGTACTGCATTGTCAGTGAAAGCAAACATGGACATACAGCCATCTAGATGCAAGCAGCCATCTAGATGCAAGCAGCCATCTAGATGCAACGATGGGTCTCTCCTTGTCCAGAGCAAAGAAGAATGAAAAAAAAAAAAAAAAAATTCATGGAAACAATTAGTCCAAATGACTGGTACACTATGCAATCCTCAGCCTATATGACTATGAGACTATGACTAAATGACTAAATGAGACTATGACTAAATGACTAAATGGCACCCAGCTACCACTGTCAACCACTCAAAGGGGGATCTATGTAGGAGATCCTGGATAGAGTGGGAGAACAATGTGGAACAAAACTTAAAATCATAAAAAAAAAAAAAAAAAAGGGCCCATTTTGCTGGTCTGATAGAGCCTGATGGAATCACGGAGACTATGGCCCCTAGCTGCCCTTCAGGTCTGGAATAGAATTCACTCTTGTGGCTTCCAGCCAAACAAAAGACAGGCATATGAGGTGAACATTTACACTAGATAGATACACTCCTTGGAGAGAATAATCATGGGAGAATAGAAGGGCTGTGTATGCACAGGGAATCAGCTCAGGGGGCAGGCACACATGGAGAGAAGGACACAGGGAAGAAGTAACTATGGGGAAGAAGTGGGAGGGGAGCTGTTGCATTGTGGTAAATTGTAGTCAATGTCATGAGACAAAGTAAATATGAACTGCTATACAGAAAGTTAATTTGTTCTGTAAACTTTCACCCAAATCACAATAGAAGAGAGAGAGAAAGAGAGAAAAGAAAAAGAAAAAGGAAAGAAAAAGAACATTTTAAGATCTATCCTGAAGTACAATGCTCTCAGCGTTAGGAAATAAATCCATATGCCTACAAAGAAGTCTAGTTAATGTGACTAGTATTCAAATTTATGCATCAACCACCAAAGCTCTGGTGGTGTAGTCCCTAATGCATTTGACTGCTAATCAGAAGGTTGTAGAAGGCTGGCAGTTCAAGCCCACCAGCCACTCCTCAGAAAGAAGGTTGGGTAATCTACTTCTGTAAAGATACTGACTCAGAAACCCAAGGAGGGGTTGCTATGAGTGGGATCCAACTTGACGTCAGTGAGTTAGTACCAAAGCAAAAGATGAAGAATTGAAGATTTTTACATACTTCAGCAGTCTGAAATTGGCCAAACATACAATCAAGGTGTATTGATAATTACTGGTGATTGGAATGTAAAAGTTGGAAACAAAGAAGCACTCGTAATTGGGATTTATATCCTTGATAATGGAAATGATGCTGGAGGTTACATAATAAAATTTTGAAAAACCAAAGACTTATTCACTGCAAATACCTTTTCCAACAATGTAAGTGGTGACTACATTCATGGACCTAGCCAAATGGGATACACAGGAATAAAATAGACTACATTTGTGGAAAGAGGCAATAGAGGAGCTCAATATCATCAGTCAAAATAAGCCCAGGTACGAACTGTGCAACAGACCATCAACTGCTCATATGCAAGCTCAAATTGAAGCTGAATAAAATTTAAACAAGAGCCAAAATATGACCTTGAGTAATATGACCAAAAAGAATTAGTGGACATTCAACCATTTCAGGATGTTGTCTATGATCAAAAACTGAAAATATTGAAGGAAGAAGCCTAAACTGCACTGAAGGAATTGGCAAAAATCAAGGCTCCAGGGATTGATGAAGCATTCATTGAGCTGTTTCAACAAATGGATGTAACATTGGAGGTGCTTACTCATTTATGTCAGGAAATTTGGAGGACATCTACCTGGCTAACTAACTGAAGAGATCCATATTTGTGCCCATTCCAAAGAAAGGTGATCAAACAGAATGTGAAAATTATTGAATAGTATCATTAATATCAAATGCACGTAGTATATTGACAGGGTACTTCCAGAAATGCAAGCTAGATTTAGAAGGCATAGAATGAAATATATCATTGCTGATGTTATATGGATCTTTGCTGAAAGCAAAGAATATCAGAAAGATGTTTACCTGTGTTTTATTGACTATGCAAAGGCATTCAACTATGTGGATCATAACAAATTATATATAACATTGGATATATATTGAATATATATAAAGAGTGGGAATTCCGAAACTCTTAATTGTGCTTAGGTAGTCATTAGAACAGAACAAGGGAATACTGCATGGTTTAAAATGAGGAAGGGCATGCACCAGGGTTGCATCCTTTCACCATATTTATTCAATCTGTGTGCTGAGCAAATAATCTGAGAACTGTACTATATGAAGAAGAATGTGGCATCAGGATTGGAAGAAGACTCATCAACAATCAGTGATATACAGATCACACAACCTAGCTTGCTGAAACTGAAGAGGACTTGAAGCACCTACTGATGAAGATCAAGGACGACAGTCTTCAGTATAGATCACATCTCAACATGGGGAAAGCAAAAATCCTTACAACTGGACCAATAAGCAAAATCATGATAGAAGGAGAAAAAGATTGAAGTTGTCAAGGATTTCATTTTACCTGAATCCACAATCAACACCTATGGGAGCAGCAGTAAAGAAATCAGACATCATTTTACACTGGGAAAATCTGCTGCAAAAGTCTTCTTTAAAGTGGTGAAGAGCAAAGATATTCCTGTGAACACAAAGGTCCCCCTGATCCAAACCATAATACTTTCAATTGCCTCACATGCACAAGAAAGCTGGACAGTTAGTGAGAAAGAATGATGTCTTTGAATTATAGTGTTGACAAGGAATATTGAATTAACTGTGGACTGTCAGAAAAACAAATAAATCTGTCTTGGAAGAAGTATATCAGAATGCTCCCTAGAAGTGAGTATGGTGAGATTTTGTCTCATGTCCTTTGGACATCTTATCAGGAGGGACCACTCCCTGGAGAAGGATATCATGCTTGGTAAAGTAGAAGGTCAGTGAAAAAGAGGAATACCTTCAATGAAATGGGCTGACACAGTGGCTACAATAATGGGTTCCAAAATGACAGTGGTTGTAGGATGGACTGGGCAATGTTTCATTTGTTGTACATAAGGTCACTATTAGTCAGAACTGACTCGACATCATCTAACAACATTATATGGAATAATAGAGGATTCCCTTAGTAACAACATTTATTCTTGATATCGGCCTAAGTTTTGTGATGAGGAAAAAATGCTACTGATACCATCATATTGAAATTATAATGCTTTACATTTGCAGAGTGTTTTAGAGTTTATAAAATGATTTTACACACTTTCAATCTTCACCGAACACTTTTTGTAATGATTTCTTTCATTTCTTATGTAAGAGATGAAAGATCCATTGTCTATCCTAATAACACCCCATTACTTCTCAGATAGTTAGCAGTTTTCCACTGTTAACCACTTGAAACAAAGAAATGACCTCCTTGCTCTAATTCAGTCAACAAATCCTTACTGCCAGGCTTCTGGATCATGAATGGGCTCCACAGGAATGAAACAATTAGTTGGAAGTCAGATGTTGTTGAGTGCATGTGCCTTCAAAACTTTTCTCATTTTTTCCATGACCACAACCTCTAGAATTTACTTTTAGCCTCTTGGTAAAGCTAGTCTTCCAGTCTCCCATTTATTCTAGGATATTTCTCTAAGAAACGTCTTGCTTAGGTTAGACAGAGTCAGCTTCTGTGCAACCAGAGAGGTGTTGTACAATATTTGTAAATGATAAGACAGAAATTCTGGAAGTCATTTGATTTTACAGAATCACATACTTAGTGAAAAGGAAAGCAAAAAAAAAAAAAAAGAAAAAAGAAGTGTATATGTGTGTTTAATTCTAAATCTTTCTCTAATTTGGATGAAAATAAAATGTGTATAAGTACTATATGTATATAAATTGAACTCATAAAAAGTACTACTTCTAAGCCTTTGATTTTCTAAGTACAAGGTTTTTTTTTTTTTTTTTTAAACTAGGTGCAAATGTAGCACATTATGCATACATTGTTGTTGTTGTTGTTTGCCGTAGAGTCGGCCCCGACTCATAGCGACCCCTCCTTGGGTTTCCAAGGCAGTATCACTACGGAAGTAGGATTGCCCAACCTTCCTTCCGAGGAGTGGCTGGTGGGTTTGAACCGCCAGCCTTCTGGTGAGCGGTCAAGTGCTTTAGGAACTATGCTACCAGAGCTCCTTATGCATACATAATGATCTTCAATCTAAGACATTTTTTAATATCTGTGATATATTGGATTTATTCATATATATTAGTGGTCCCTTGGTAGAATTCTCACCTTCCATGCAGGACATGAGGGTTTGATTTCCAACCAAAGCACCTTACCCTCAGTTACCACCGTCTGTCAGTAGTGGCTTGTGTGCTACTACTATGCTGAACAGGATTCAGTGACACTTCTAGACTAAGATAGACTAGGAAGAAAGGCCTGGAAATCTACTTACAAAAGTCAGTCAATGATAACTCTATGGATCACAGTGGTCCTATCCCCAATAGCTATGATGAGATGGTGCAGGACTGGGCAGAGTTTCATTCCATTGTGCATTGAGTCACCATGAGTCAGAGACAATTCAATGACAGTTAACAACCACCACAACCTATATATGTGTTTTCTGTAATGCACACTTGAGGTACAGTATTCTTGATTTTTTTTTTTTCCTATTTGATTTCATTCTATTCCAGCATAACCCAAGCTTCATTCTTATATTTGGAAAAGTAGTTCACATGTTACATAATTACACTGCAGAATGTTACTCAACATCATGTGATGTAATCATTGGAGTGATTTTATAAGGACAACTCTCTGCTTGAAACTATTCTGTTGTCACGTTATAAAAATGCAGTTATTTTTCCCTTAAAATTTTGCAGAATAAATCTTCTTTCTGCACAGAATTTCCTGGGTAGCAAAAGCACATCCTCACCTACAAAATAGCATAATTTTGGCTACTTTCAATTCATGATTGGATTGGAGATGCCTTGCTCTTTGAAATGTATTTTATACATTGTTATTAAGGTTTAACTTTGGGAATGATTTGCCAGAACGCAACTCAGACTCTGATAAAAGGTGTTGCTATTTACATGAAATGAATGTTTGCATAGTGATGAAGTTTATTATAATAAATTCTTATGTGCAGAAAAATATACATCTCTTCCAGAAAATAAGCAGTCACTTGAAGTAAAATGATTTTTTTCCTGAATAGTAAATTATGAAGTTCAGAAAACAACACAATTTTTCAGAGCCTTTGAAAATGATTGTTGGTTTTTCACATTTTCTTGGGATGGTAATGTACATCAACCTAAATGTAGTAATGGAATTGGAGAAAAGGATTTTACATCTGAATGTGGCAAATCAATAAGTATAAGAGATATTTTGACTATAAAACTCATTATTTTGCTTAAGATTGCACCTCACCCCTAGCGAACGACTTACTTTCTTTATCATTAGCATTGTAATGGCAAATTTCCACATCTAATGTGTTATGTAAATATTTTTTTATCATTGAATATTCCAAATTCATTTTTTATGTTTGGGAGTGTAGATACAGCAAAGATGGCTAAGTTCTATGCATTGACAATCTAACGAATAATCACACTAACACACGCATACACACACAGTCACAATTTAAATAGAGGAATTTTCTAAATAAACCTTTATAACATATTTGTAAAAATTCATATGAAACAAAGAAAGAGTAAAGCAGATAATATTATATTACAAATACCACATATAGATATTCATGGTAGGATGGTATAAACAGTTAAGATAAATACCAAACCAAACCAAACACACTGCCATCGAGTCAGATCTGACTCATAGGGACCCCTCCTTGCATTTCCCAGGCAGTATCATGATGGAAGTAGATTGCCCAACCAAGACCTTAAATTTAAAACTTAAAAGTTTGATTCTTTAACCAAAGAAGGGCTTGACCTTAAAATGAGTATCAAATTTACATTAGCAGGAAAACAAAGGCTGAAATATGATATCTTAAATGATGAGTAAGCTTCCATAATTAGAGGGCCTGTGTAACTGTAGATAAGGGTGGCTGGCTATTTTATCTGGAGGAGTGCTGGACTGCATGGTTTGGCAACGACACTGACTAGCTGCATCATCTTTGAAAAGCCATTTACTTTCTTTGAAACTCTATTTCCTCATCTGGAAAATGAACAATTAAAGTAGATGATCTCTTAACCACCTTTTCATTCTAAGTTGCAATAATTACTCTGTAAGTATGCTGTTTTCTGCTCTACATGCTGTTTTTGCTTATACTTCCTCCATCTCAGAATGAGATCGCTCCCATTTTCCACTGATGAAACCTAAGGATACTTAAGGATCTGTATGTCTAGACTTGATCACTACAAAGGTATTTATATTATGGAATAATTGAAAATAAATTAAATAACCAATAAAATGAAACTAGATAGGTAAATATTGGTTTGTCAACTCTGGAATATTATGCAGTCATTAAAATAAAAATTGTGAACAAATTTAATAAGAGTTTATAGCTATTAAATTATAATGTAGAAGAAAACATTGGATATATCATTGTAATTATGTAAAAAGTATGAATGCACAAATAGAGATAAGTATTTAATTTGTTGGAGTACTGGGATTTTATGAAATTTTAAAGTTTATTTTGATTTCCATTGATGTGATTGCAATATTGCTTGTATAATAATGCTGGTGATGATACAAATTAATAAATATCATCTGTATTTTAAGTCATAGCTTAGATTCCTCATCTTGATTAAATTGAATAAATTTTCTTTTCTCCTGTTTTTTTTTCTATTGCACACTCTTAGTTTGTACATCTTATATTAATTTTAACTTTATTATATTATTGGTTTTTGCCATATTAGTATTTCTCAATAGATTGCAAACTCTTTCAGAGAAAGAAAATGGCATCAATCTCTGTATTCATCATATAGCTGTCTTGTGAATAGTGTGTGTTCAATAAAAATTCCTACCATTCCATTCACTGGGCTCCATAGTACAGAATGAAGCAGATTAATTAATCTATTCAATGAATATTTATTGAGAGCTCTATAAAACAAAGACTCAAGAAACCAAGTGAAATGGCTACGAATGATAATCCTGGAATCCAGAGTTCAAAAGAAAATAATAAAGAAGTAGATCAAATACCAATGAGAGGAAAAGACTGAATGAAAACAGTGAACACAGAGTGATAAATTGCTAACCAGCACAGTAAGGTCATTTTGAATTATTGCAAGCAGTGTTCCAGTGGAAGCAGGAACTAGATAACCAGATCAACCAAGGAGGTGTGACATCCCCCCTTACCTTGTGTGATAGTTAAGGTTGTATGTCAACTTGGTTGGGCCTGGTTGAGTGGCTGGACAGCTGGTTGTAGTTAGTCATCATGGTGAGGTTTGTAATTAACTCCATGGTGGAATCTACTGGAGCAGTTGAGTGAGTAGCTGCTTTAGGGATGTGGGCTGCTTCCAGTATGTATAAGAAGCAACTTTGAGGACTGCCTCTAGCTTGTGGCATGCTTGAACCCTGCATGTAGCAAGCAGTTGTTCAGCAGCCTGCCATGTTGCCCTGCCGACCTTGGGACCTTTCCAGGACTTGGATCAATGGCCTGCCATTTGGTTTGGCACTATCAGGACTGTGGCATTTTATTTATCAACTTTGGGTTTGTCAGCCTCAGAAGCCAGCAGCTACTGGAATGAAGAAAAGCCTCCAGCTTTACTGGACCGAGAGCAGGAGGCAGAGCTGAAGCCCAAGTTAGGGGGCTTTTACGCAACCCCTAGAGCTCAGCACTTTGAACTTGGACTTCTAGCTTCCAAAATTGTAAGATAATAAACTCCTGTTTGTCCAAGCCATCCCATTTGTGGTATGTTCCTGTCAGAGTGGCACTAGTTTACCAAAACACCTTGCACAACCTCTTGGTGACTAGAGGCACAATCCTACCTTCACCCACCTGGTGGCTGCTAAGACTCTCCCTACTGCTTGTATTTTGCAGATTTTTTTTCACTCTCTTTTTTTCTCTATCTTTCTGCTTAGTTTCCGCTCCCACTTTTTTAATTTCTTTTTTTCCTCCCTCTTCCTTTGTCCTTTTTCTGTGGATCCTCCTCCTGCTGCCTACATGGTTAGTAGTCTTGCCCCCCTCCCTCCCTGATCGTTCCCTTGCAGCCATGTTTAGTGGCTGGCACTTCCACCAGTGCTGTGCTACATTTTTGCCCCCATTTTTTTTCTTTTTTTCTTCTTCTTAATTCTTCCTTATTCTCCTCTTGGTTTTCTTCTTCTTTCTTTTCTTTTTTTCTTCCTATTTCCTTCCACCTTTTGTTTGCTCCCACAGAGTAAGTGCCTACACTCTCTATGCCATCAGCAGCACCCACTCCCACCCCTCTGGGAAGTCTGTGTAGCCTCCACTGCGATGAGCTATACGCTCCCACTGTAGCTGTGTTTGGTGGCTAACATTTATACCAGACTTTTTTTCTTTTTCCTTTCTTCTCAGTTCTTCCTTCTTGCTCCTATTTGTTTTTTCTTCCATTTCTCCCCACTTTTTTAGAAAATTCCTTTGTGATCCAGCTGAGTAAGTGCCTCACCCCTCAGGATCTCTGCATTCAGTAGCACCACCCCAACCTTCTTGTTCGGTGGTGTGCAGCCCGGTGAATGAATGCCACATTTCTGCCAAAGCCAAGTTTGACAGTGAGCCCTTGTACCAATTGCCACACTTGTTTGGTTTTGTGTATGTGTATTTCTTCTTTTTATCTTTTCTCTATTTCTTTCTTCTTAAGGTTTCCCCTTCCCCTGTTCTTTTAATTATGTGTGTGTATGTGTGTGTGTGTGTGTGTATATATATATATATATATATATGGAGCTCTGGTAGCATAGTGGCTAAGACACTTGCCTGCTAACCAGATGGCTGGCGGTTCAAACCCACCAGCCACTCCTCGGAAGGAAGGTTGGGCAATCCTACTTCCGTAGTGATACTGCCTCGGAAACCCAAGGAGGGGTCGCTATGAGTCGGGGCCGACTCGACGGCAAACAACAACAACAACATATATATATATATATGACTCAATGGCACATAACAACAAGAAGTATAGATAGATAGATAGATAGATAGATAGATAGATAGATAATTTGCTTCCCCTGCTTTTTTGTTGTTATTTTTTCTTCCCCATGCCCCCTTTTTTGGGAGCTCTGGTGACATAGTGCCTAAGGCATTTGACTGCTAACCAGAAGGCTGGTGGTTCAAAGCCACCAGCCACTCTTCAGAAGGAAGACTGGGCAATCTACTTCCATAGAGATACCACCTCAGAAACCCAAGGAGGGGTCGCTATGAGTCATCAGACTTAATGGCAGTGAACTTGGTTGGTTTCTTTTATTTATGCCCCTTTTTATTTCTTCCTATCTTTCCCTAGCAGTTGGGGCTTACAAAGAATATGGCTAGAGGGGCCACTCTAGTTATTCCTGGCAATTCACCTCACCATAGCTGTCTACAAGAGGCATACCTTAGATGCAAAGACAACAATAAGCTAAAAATCAAATGCTGGAAAAATGTATCAAGTAAATGGGAATCAAAAAAGACCAGGAGTGGTTTATTAATTTCTAGTAAGATTTTAAGGCAAAAATCCGCAAAAGAGATTTAAAACAAAAAATCACTGCCATTGAGTTGATTCTGATGCATAGCAACCCCCACTGGGTTTCTAAGTCTCTAGATCTCTATGGAAGCAGGCTCCCCCCCCCCTTTTTTCTTTTAAACATGGAGCAGCTGGTGTGTTCGAACCATTGATCTTCTGGTTAGCAGGCAAATGCCTTAACCACCAGAGTTCTTTGCAAAAAAGGCAAGGAAGGGCATTATATAATAATAATAAGGTCAATCGAACAAGATAATGTAACCATAATAAATATCTACACACTCAATGAAAGAGCCCCAAAATATATAAATCAAGCTAATAGAATTGAAAAGATAAATAGAAAACTCCACAATAATAGTAGATTTTTATACACCACTTTTGATGAAGGACAGAACAACTAGAAGAATTCAACAAAAATACAGATCTCAACAATACTATCAATTAACTAGACCTCATGGATGTATACAGAATATTCTACTCAATAATAGCACAATATACATTATTTTTAAGTGCACATGAAACATTCTCTAGACTAGACCATATGGTAGGTCATAAATTAAATTTTAAACCTTGAGATACAACAAGCATCTTTTCAGATAATACTATAAAATTAGAAATCAACAAGATGATCAAGGAAAAAATTCAAATACATAAAAACTGAATAACACACTGCTTAAAACTTCTGTGTAACAGAAGCAATAAAATATGAAATAAAAAAAAATTCATTGAACCAAACAATAATGAAAGCAACACATACCAAAATCTTTTGGACACAGCAAATAAATAATCAGAGGAAAATTTATAGGAATAAACATACACATCAAAAAAGAAGAAAGAACCAAAATCAACACCTTAATCCAACATCTCCAACAATTAGAAAGAGAACAGAAAAAAAAAAAAAAAAATCCTACAATTACCAAAAGAAAGGAAATTAAAAAGATCCAAACAGAAATAAATGAAACAGAAAAACACTAGAAAGAATAAAAAAGACTAGAAGTTGGTTCTTTGAAGATTAATAAAATTGGCAAATTTAACAAAGTAGAAGATAAAAATAACAAAAATAAGAAATGAAAAAGGCAATGTGACAACAGAACCTACTGTTTTAAAACAAATAAAATTAAACAAATTAAAGATAATAAAATACAATGAAGAACTAGTGTCCAACAAGTTTTAAACCTTAAAAGAAATGGAAAATTTCTAGAAACACAATAACTCCCAAAGTAACAAAACCTGAGGTAGAAAATGTGAACAGATCCATCACAAAAGAAGAAATTGAATAGGTAATAATTAAAAAAAAAAAAAAAAAAAAAGCTCATACAAATAATCCTGGCCCAGATGGCTTTCTGGTGAATTCTATCAAACATTCAGAAAAGCACGGATGCCAACTGTACTCAAACTATACCAGAACATAGAAAAGATGGGATACTTTCAAATTCATTCCATGAAGCAGACATTACCCTGATACTAAAACAAGGAAAAGACATAGCTACAAAAGAAAATTTATATCAATGTCCCTCAATAACTTTGATGCAAAAATTCTCAACAAAGTACTAGCCAATAGAATCCAACTACATATCAAAAAAATAATATATCATGACCAAGTGGGATTCATACTAGGTATGTAAAGATGGTTCAACAATAGAAAAACAATATAATCCAGAGGAATAAAACAGCATGATCAAATCAATTGATGCAGAAAAGGCATTTGACAAAATCCAATATCCTTTTTTAAATAAATAAATAAATAAACAGTATTCACACTTTTTTAAAAAAACCTTTCCCTTCACCCAAGTTGAGCACTCATTCTTGATAAAAACACTCTGCAAAATATGAATAGAACAGAAATTTCTCAACATAATAAGTACATACACACAAAACCAATGACCAACATTATTTTCAATGGAGGGGACTAAGATGCCCTTTATCACAACTCCTATTCAAGAATGTATTGGAAGCCCTAGACAGAGCAATAAGACAAGAAAATGCAATAAAAGCCATCCAAATTAGCAAAGAAGAAGGAAAACTATCTCTATTTGCAGATAATATGATCCTGTACATGGAAAATCTTAGAGACTGAACAAGAAAACTACTGGAACTAATAGAAGGATTCAGCCAAGTAGAAGGTTCAAAATCAACATACAAAAATCAGTCAGATTCCTCTACACTAACAAGAAGAACTCTAAAAATGGATATCAGGAAAACAAAACTATTTACAATAGTCAACCAAAAGATAAATACTTAGGAATAAATTGGACCAGAGACACAAAGAGCTATAGAAAGAAAACTACAAAACAGTACAAGAAACAAAAAAGACCTACATAAATAGAATATAACATGCTCATGGATAAGAAGACTTAGCATTAGAAAATGTCAATACCATGCAAAGTGATCTCTCTAGAGATCAATGAAGCAATGACAATCTAGATTCCAACATCATTCTTTAAAGAGATGGGAAAACTTTATGTGGAAAGGAAGAGACCCTGGATTAGCAAAGCACTGCTAAGAAGAAGAATGTAGGAGACTTCACACTCTCTGATGTCCAAATCTACTGTACAACCACAGTAGTTAAAGTCTGGTATTGGGATACTGGATCCATATTTGTACCCATTCCAAAATGGTGATCCCACAGAATGTGGAAACTATCAAGCAATACCATTAATATATATGCAAGTAAAATCTTACTGAAGATAATTCAAAAACAATTGCAGCAGTATATTGACAGAGAACATCCAGAAATGCAATCTGGATTCAGAAGAGACATTGAACCAGGGATAACATTGCTGTTATCAGATGGATCTTGGCTCAAAGCAAAGAATACCAGAAAGATGTTTACTTGTATTTTATTGACTATGAAAAGACATTTGATTATGTGGATAATAAGAAATTATGGGTAACATTGAGAAGAATGGGAATTCTAGGAGACCTAATTGTCTATGAAAAACCTGTACATAGACCAAGAGGCTGTCATTTGAATGGAACACAGGGACACTGCATGGTTTAAGATGAAGAAGGAACAGTGTCAGAGTTGTATCCTTTCCCCACACTTATTCAATCTGTATGCTAAACAAATAATCTGAGAAGCTGGACTATATGGAGAAGAATGTGGCATCAGGATTGGAGGAAGAATCATTAACAACCTGTGATATGCTGATGACACAAATTTTCCTGTTGAAAGTGAGGATGACTTAAAGCACTTACTGCTGAATATTAAAGAATACAGTCTGCAGTATGGATTGCATCTCAATATAAACAAAACAAAAATCCTCATAACTGGACCTATAAGCAGCATCATGATAAAGGGAGAAAAGTTTGAAGTTGTTAGGGACTTCACATTGCTTGGTCCTGCAATTGATGCCAATGGAAGCAGCAGTAAGGACATCAGATGATGTATAGCACTGGGCAAATCAGCTGCAAAAGAACTCTATCAAGTTCTGAAGAGCAAAGATAACTCCTTGAGGACTTAGGTGCACCTGACAGAAGCTATGGTATTTTCAGCCCCCTCATATGCATGTGAGAACTGGACAATGAATAAGGAAGACCAAAGAAGAGTTGATGCTTTTGAGTTGTGGTGCTGGTGAAGAATGCTGAGAGTACCATGGACTGCTAAAAGATCTAACAAATCTAGATGGTGGAAGAGACAGAAAGACTGCACAGACCCACTTTAACAAATAAAGGGGAACCAATTAACACATACACAGAAGATAATCCTGGACGCCTGGACCTTGAAGGGAAGGATATAGAAGTGGACTAAACCCCAACTAGCGGAAGAATTTGCATGAAAATACCAACAAAAGAGACATACAGAGCTGTGGTCTGGCAGTGATCCTGATGGCACAGACAGCCTGGAGATTCCCGAGTGGTGGTAGAACCTAAGAAGTAACCTAAAAATCAGCCCTGCTAATAAAGGACTGCAAGAAGGACTGCTCTGGTGGATGGGGAATAAAAAGCAAAACAGCAGGGAAGAGGAAGGCAGGCTGAGCTGTGGACTTTTGCCTGTCCAGAGGGCTCCGCCATTTTGAATGTTTACAAGTGGCTTGACAATTTTGGATATTTAAAGAGACAGCACTCTCCCAGATTCCAGGGGCTTAAGAACAGGTTCTGCTTGCCAGTAACCCCAAGGACACTCTGGACCTGAACGACTGAAAAGGTGTGACATTCCTCTTGTTATTCTTATACCCCACGCTCTCTTGTTGAATGGAGGTGAAGCCATCTCCCATTCCCACCCTCTTTCTGGGCTCACAGTGACACCATCCCAGTCAGTGTGCTTGGATGAAGCCTGGGTGCCCTGCCCTGTCCTCCACTGATTTTTTTCTCTTTTTATTTTTATTTTTTTTCTTTCCTTTTTTTCTGGTATTTAGTTTGCTTGTATTTGTCTGTTTTAAAACTACTATTATTATCAATATTTCTGTCCTTTTACTGTCCTATTATTCTTTGTTCTTCCCCTCCCAGATCCCAGTTTTCAGCTTTTTTTCTTTTCACTGCTTCTGGTTGAAAAAAAAAAAAAAAACTTTATTAAATTTTCTTTTCTTTTCCCCTTTTTTATCATGATTAACCTGTTCCTTGTTTTTCTTTTTGCATTTTTTCCATTTTTTCTGCATTATTCTCCTTCCGTACCTTTTTTCTCTTAGTTCCCTATCTCTAGATATTCCAGGTTTTCTTGTTTTTATTTTCTTCTTTTTCCCTTTTTTTCTTTTTTTAGTTACTGTTCCTGTGTGAATACATGGTGTATTTTTTGTCCATGTGCTTGTAGTTTTATGATGATTATTCAATTGTAATTTTTGTCTAATGAGAGACAGCAACATTCCCCATAAGACACAACTACACCCACGCCTCCTGCAACTTCACTTACTGAGCAAGAGCCACCACCTCCTTCCCCACCGACGGGCCAACAATAAAAAAACACCTGAAACACTCTTGGCTGCTCTTCACAAACAGTTAACAGAGATCTAAATACAACACCAAAATGCCTCGGAGACAACAGACTATCACAGTCCACACAAAGAAGCAAGACAAAGTGGTAGAAAGAGGGGAGCAGGATACAGACCCAGAACACACCCCTGAGGAAAAAGCATCATTGGAACCCTCTGTTAAGGAATTCAAAAGAATTATATTTAGGCATCTTCAAAGGATTGAGAGACAAACCAAAGAAAATGCAGAAAAAAACCCAGAAGAATTTTGGAGGAAAATACAAGAACAAAATGACAAAATAAATGAAAAATTAGAAATGATTCTAAATCTACAGATAGAAATCCAGAAGATTAATACTAAATTGTCAGAAATA
>NW_006921674.1:1166186-1168384 GCF_000298275.1 Orycteropus afer afer | reverse complement strand
CTGGGCTGTTACCTGTGCACCAGGTGCATTTCGCTGGGTTTTAATACCAGAGGCTCAGCCTCAAAACTCACACCTACATGTCACCACAGTAGGACAAACCGACAGACAAGTTTGTCTTGCTGTTGAAGACCTCTCATATCACCCCCACCTGGGCCCCTGTGGCTGACTGTTCCTCTGTCTGGCTGACTGTTCCTCTGTCTGGATGCCTGGCTTTTATCCCCTTTCTCCTGCTTTCCCATTCTGCTGCTTTGGGTGGGCCTGAGTTTCCTCTCTTCACCTAATCCCTTCGGCTGATTGCTCTTGTCTCTGGCTTCCTGGATTTTAATCCCCTTTCTCCTGCTCTTCCTGCCTGCTGCTTTGGGTGTCCCTGAGTTGTCTCTCCTCACCTGTATCCCTGGGGCTTACTGATCTTCTGTCCAGGTTCCTGCCTTTTATTCCCTTTCTCCTGCTTTCCCAGACTGCTGCTTTGCGCATCCCTGAGTTGTCTCTCCTCAGTTAATCCCTTCGGCTGATTGCTCTTGTCTCTGGCTTCCTGGCTTTTAATCCCCTTTCTCCTGCTCTTCCTGCCTGCTACTTTGGGTGTCCCTGAGTTGTCTCTCCTCACCTGTATCCCTGCATCTTACTGCTCTTCTGTCTGGGTTCCTGGCTTTTATTCCCTTTCTCCTGCTTTCCTGGCTTGCTGCTTTGGGTGGGCCTGAGTTTCCTCTCCTCACCTAATCCCTTCAGCTGATTGCTCTTGTCTGACTTCCCGGCTTTTAATTCCCTTTCTTCTGCTCCTCCTGCCTGCTGCTTCGGGCGTCCCTGGGTTGTCTCTCCTCACCTGTATCCCTGGGGCTGACTGCTCTGCTGTCCGGGTTCCTGGCTTTTAATCCCCTTTCTCCTGCTCTTCTGGCCTGCTACTCTGGGCATCCCTGAGTTGTCTCTCCTCACCTGTAACCCTGGGGCTGACTGGACAAATATTGTATTAGTCCATTATTATAAAAGCCAAGGAAAGGTTTATCTATGGAAGGAATTTTTCTTTGTTGGTTACCAGGGGAGGGAGAGGAGGGGAAGGAATACTGTTACATAGATAGAGATAAGTATTGATTTGGGTGAAGAGAATGTGAGTGATCAATAGGTTGGCATTGAAGAGAAAGACACAGAGAAGTACATGGAAGGTACAGGCAACAAAGATGAACCCTTTTGCACATATAGTACTTCATTGTCAGTGAAGGCAAACATGGGTATTTGGGTGGATAGGTGGGTGGACAGGCTAAACTATTAGGTATGTCTATGAATTGGGGAGTGTACCCCAGAACATGTATAGAGTTGGCAGACAATGGTCCTATAAGTTTATGTGTATGATCTGAATTCCCAGGTGTATAGTAGAGTTGACAAGGGGCAAGGTTGTAGTCACTGCTTGGTCACAGCCAGCTACCCAGAGGGATCAAGTATTGAAACTGTGGACTCGGGACCATAGTCGCAGAGGACATCAAGCTCAATTGGCATAACATACTACACAAAATATTGTTCCACCGCCTACTTTGGCAAGTAGTGATTGGGATCTTAAAATCTTGCAAGCTGCCATCTAGATCCAATGATGGGTCTCTCATTGTCTCAAGCAAAGAAGAATGAAGAAAACCAAAAATTAATGGAAACAATTAGTCCTAGCAACTGTTACACCATCCGATCTGCAGCCTATACGACTATGAGACCAGAAGAACTAGATGGTGACTGGCTACTACTCTCAACCACTTGGAAGGGGATCTATGTAGGAGATCTTGAGTAGAGAGGGAGAACAATGTGGAGCAAAACTCAAAATCATTTGGAAAAAAAAAAAGGGGGGGAGACCAGGTTTGCTGGTCCAATAGAATCTGGTGGAACCACTGAGACTATGGCCCCTAGCTGCCGTTCAGGTCTGGATTTGAACCCATGCCTGTGGCTTCCAGCCAAACAATAGACAGGCATATGAGTTGAACATTTACCTGAGCTAGATACACTCCTTGGAGAGAACAATCATGGGAGAAAGAAGTGCTGTTTATGCACAGGAAGACACCTCAGGGGGCAGGGGTGCATGGAGGGATGGACACAGGGAAGAGGTAACTGTCGGGAGGAAGTAGGAGGGGAGCTGTTACATTGTGGTAAATTGTTATCAGTGTCATGAGACAAAGTGTATGTGAACTGCTGTACGGAAAGTGAATTTGCTCTGTAAATTTTCA
>NW_006921674.1:1160896-1165998 GCF_000298275.1 Orycteropus afer afer | reverse complement strand
TGTCAGAAGGGACCATTCCATAGAAAAGGATGTCTTGCTTAGTAAGGTGGATGGTCGTTGAAGGAGGGGAAGACCCTCAACAAGATGGATTGACACAGTGGCTGCAGCAATGGGCTCAAGTATAACAAGGATTGTGGAGCTGGAGTGGGACCAGGCAGTGTTTCGTTCTGCTGTGCATAGGGTTGCTAAGAGTTGGAAGTGCCTCAGTGGCAACTAACAACAACTTTTGTATACCAGACATATAGGTCAATGGAACCGAATTGAGAACCTAACAGTAAACCCATCCACCTATGGTCAGCTGATCTTTGACAAAGGGCCAAAATCCGTTAAATGGGGAAGAGATGGTCTCCCTAACAAATGGTCTTGGCAAAACTGGATATCCATTTGCAAAAAAATGAAACAGAATCCATATCTCTCACTATATACAAAAACTAACTCAAGAAGGCTCAAAGATCTAAATGTAAAACTTAAAACTATAAAGATCATTAAAAAAAAGGAAGCAAACTTATGGCCCCTATAAGTTGCATAAATACATTATAAAACATAACTGAAAGCATACAAACCGCAGGAGACAAATTAGATGACTTAGACATTCTAGAAATTAAACACTTATGTACATCAAAAGATTTAATCCAAACAGTAAAACAAGAACCTACAGATTTGAAAAAAAAAAAAAGTTTTTTGCCAATGACATATTGTACAAGGGACTAATCTCTAAAATTTCTAGAAAATGTCACACATCAACAACAAAAAGACAATCCACTTAAAAATTGGGTTGATGACATGAATGACACTTCACCAAAGAACACATTCAGTTGGCTAACAAACACATGAAGAAATGCTAGCAATTATTAGCCATAGAGTTGCAAATCCAAACAGTCATGAAATATCTCACCCCAGCATTAATAGTTCAAAAAAAGAGAAAACAACAAATACTGGTAAGGGTATGGAGATACTAGGTCCCTAAACATTGCTGTGGGACCATAAAATGGTACAACCACTGTGGAAAATATTATGACACTTCCTTAAAAAGTTAAAATATAAATACCATATGATCCAGTGATTCCACTACCAGGTATATACCCTAGCAAAATAAGACCCAAAACAGGAAGAAATGTATATACTCCCACATTCATTGTAGTGTTATTCATAACAGCAAAAAGACAGAAACAAAATGAGTGCCCATCAATCAGCAAATGAATGGATAAACACTATGGTACATACACACAAAGAAATAATACACACTGTTAAGGAATAATGATGAATCTTTGTAACATCTCATCACATGAATGAATTTAAAAGACACTAAGCTGAGTGAAATTACTCAATTACAAAACTGAGTACAATACAAATATTGTATAAGACAACTACTACAAAAAATCGAGAAGGTTTATATACAGAAAGAATCATTCTTTGAAAGTTACAAGGACTAGGAGGGGAAAAGGATGAAATCAGTAATTAAAGTTTATTTACTTGGGTGAAGGGAAATGCAATATATAATAAGGCTGATGATAACACAAAATGATTAAGGCAGAGGAAAACACTAGGAAGAGCACAAGAATTAAAGACAAAAAGACAAATACTATTACATACATGATCCTTCAATAACAACAATAATCTATGATTGGATACATAGAGAGACACTCAAGCTGAATATGTGTGAAAAGGTGATTGGGACTATATCCAAGGGGGAAATATATATATATATCTGTGCCAAAGCACTTGACTGCTAACCAGAAGGCTGGCGGTTCAAACCCACCAGCCACTCCTCAGAAGGAAGGTTGGGCAATCTACTTCTGTGGTGATACTACCTTGGGCACCCAAGGAGGGGTCACTATGAGTTGGGTCCAACTTGACAGCACATAACAACAACAAGATATTTCTACATACTCATTTATTGTGCTGCAAATATATCCATGAATATCCTATAGCATACAGAAGGCAAATTATGAAAACTTCTTAGCCATAATCAAACACCTTGAGGGAAGGAGCCACTGGGTATTGGAGCTCAGGCATAGTTTCAAGGGACACTAAGGTCAGTTGGCATAATATAACCCACAAATATTCTAAATCCTATTTGGTGAGTAGCGAATAGGGTCTTAAAAACTGTTGAACAACCATGTAGAGTGCAACTATTGGACTCTCTCCATCCAGAGCAGAAAAGAGTGAAGAAAATCAAAGACATATGGAAACAATTAGTCCAAGGAACTAATGGACCACGTGAACCCCAGACTCAAAAATTGAGATCAGAAGGAAATGATACTCAGCCATCACTGCTGACTGTTCTGAAAAGCATCACAATAGAAGGTCCTGCATGGAGTGGGAGAAAAATGTGGAACAGAATACAAAATCACTGAAAAGACCAGGCTTACTAGTCTGATAGAGACTGGTGGAACCCCTGAGTCTTTGGAATCCTTCAAACCTGGAATAGAACTCATCTCGTGGCTCAACTTTGAGCCAAACAACAGAGAGGCATATAAAGTGAAAATAACACCAAGGAGGTACACACTCACTGCAGCAATCCAACATAGGAGATTAAAAGGGCAATATTTGCCTAGAGAGAAAGCTAAGAAAGCAGGAAGGCTTAGGAAAGAAAGACTAAAGGAAATAGATAACATAGGGAGAAAATCGGAAGAGTATTGATACATTGTAACAATGCCACGAATCCAAATGTGTATAAATTGTTGAAAGGAAAATCAAGTTCCTCTGTAAACTTTCACCCATGGCACAATTTAAATATTAGATAAAAATATTAACAAAGTTATTATTTTTTTAAGTTTCTGCAGAATTATATAGAACATAACTGTTTTGTGTATCACACTGAATAATAGGAAGGCTTTGTGACTAGAGCAAACTGAGCAAGGAGCAGAGAGGTACCACGAGAGTCTTGAAATGACAGGCAAGGGCAAAGGATTCAGGGCCTGGGAAATCTTGAGATGTCTTGGTACAAAATCTGGATTCTTATTCTGAATAGCATTGAAGGCCGATGCAGGGTTTAGAGCAGGGAGGTGCCATGAACTTAATGGCATTTTTAAAATGTCATTTTGGTTGCTGTTTGAAGAATTAACTGAAGAAGTCAAGACTGGGAAAGAGAAGACCAGTTGCAGACTATGAGTAGTTTTAACTATGCAGATTTGAATGGGTGTTTTAGAAATGGTAGGAAAAGTCAGATCTCATCTTAATATCCAACTAAGGTCATAGTATCTTACTACTTTGTTTATTTTTTAAATTAACCTAGACAATCAATAGTACTTAATATTTAAATAAATATTTGTATTTCCAAAGTTAGACTTGCCTTTGAAACTGCTTTGTCTTTTTAAGATAGGAAATATTTTCACAAGTTTCAACTTCTACTTACTATTTCTCAGAGAAACTATATGTAGTACATCAATTTTTTATTTTAACTTTACAAATAAAAAATAGAAGGAAGAACTTCTTAATTCACCAAAGGGCACAAACGGAGTGAGCAGAAAGAAGTGACTTGAATTGGTATTTATTTTCCAAGTAAAATTTATGCTATGCAGTTTATAAGAAAGCAATATATATACTCTATTTAATCTGCACAAAAAAAAAAAAACCCTATGAGGTAAAGATTATTTTCACAAATTTGCAGATAATAAAAGTAACGAGGTTGATTTAACAGATTTGCTTATTATTACTCAGTTATTCAACTGTAGAATGAGCTTAGCATAGTTCTACACCTCTAACTTCCCTTCAGAATTAATTACTACAAATACCTCTCCCAAATTTGAATTTTTGTGTAGTTTGAGATTCATCCTTTTGTATTTGTACAAACAAAACATAGTTCCTTGGTGAGCACTCAAGTATTGATTCTTTGCCTTGAACTTACAAGGTTGAAGTACTTTAGTACCTAACACCAAGCCATTCCGAATCATAGAGAAGGAAAAGAAATGTAAATATAATCTGTCACTTATATTGTATGTGTATGTTGTGTATGTGTTTATGTATATGTGTTTGTATACAATTATACATCACTAATTATTGAACTGTTTAGTTGATTTTTTATGTTGTCTGGTAGTTAGTCTGTTTGGGTTAGCAAGGATACAAAACTTTATTTATGCAACAAATTAGATCTCAGCTGCTCTGTGTTTGAATCACTGAAATGACATGCATATCTTTTGGTGAAATTTGTGATCAAATCGATAAATTAACTCTACCTTTTTTCTTTGGTATCCTCTCAGGAGTGTCAGGATTGAAGAATATGTAGGGATTTATGTTCAGTTTCATTTATTCCTAAACGTGTTTGAAAGTAGACAAGTTTAAGAAAACCAATTTGGTAAATGTGACTTAATTCTCCATTTGATAGCTGTATTGATTATTTTCTCTTACATATTTTTGACATTTACTATCTACTGAAAACTTGATTCCTAAAAATATACTGCTAATTACATTTTCTAATTTTCAACAACCACATAATCACATAAGAAGATCCATAACAGTCTATCAGTCTATGCTTGAACATTTGGAATTAATGAAATGAAATTCTGATGTCTCAATAAATCTGCCATACATACAATCAGCTTTTCAATGGCTTTCAAAGTGATTCTAAGCATTGTTCATATGATATCGAATGGGGCAAGATGTTGATAATAGGAGCAAGATAGCTTCAAAAGAAACATATTAATGAATCAAATAAAATAGCATTTCATTTTTATCCTCTATGAGAGAATTTTATATGGGAGCTCTGGTGGTGTAGTTCCTAAAGTATTTGGCTTCTAACCAGAAGGCTGGCAGTTCAAACCCACCAGTCACACCTTGGAAGGAAGGTTGGGCAATCTACTTCGGTAGTGAAATCGCCTTGGAAACCCAAGAAGGATTTACTATGAGTCTAAATCGACTTGACAGCAGTGAGTTTGAGTTTGGTTTGGTTTATGTTGTTGTTGTTGTTAAGTGCCGTGGAGTCGTTTCCGACTCATAGTGACCCCATGCACAGCAGAACGAAACACTGCCCGATCCTGCGCCAGCCCCACAATCCCTGCTATACTTGAGCCCATCATTGCAGCCACTGTGTCAATCCATCTTGTTGAAGGCCTCCCCCTCTTTCGTCGACCCTCCACCCTACCAACCATGACATTCTTCTC
>NW_006921674.1:1149053-1158371 GCF_000298275.1 Orycteropus afer afer | reverse complement strand
TAACAGCCCAGCTTATAGACTGAGACAGACTAGGAAGAAGGAAGAGGCCATCTGCTTCTCAAAGAATTGGCCAGGGAAAACCTTATGAATAGCAAAGAAACACTGTTTGGCTTGGTTTATAGGAGTAATAAAATGCTATTCCCGTTAAAATATTGTCAATTTGCTTAAAATCAAACAAAATTTTCCTTCCTTAAAGATGTAACAGCCCAGACATATATAGAATCACAATTGCTCAACACTACACAGCATTTTTATTCCCTCATGTGAAGGGTATGTTAGTTATTTTCTCAGTCACGGAATTGTTGAAGCAAATGGCATTTGTGTGATTTGAGAACTATTACTATACTATTATCTGTGAGCAAACCTTCACGATGAGGTTCATAAATTACCAAATCCAGTCCTGATGAGATGTACATAAAATTTGTAATCCAATGTCATTTTTTTTATCTGCTTTACCAGTATTTTACAGTATCGCAAGGATGTTTTCAATGAATGACAAATACACTACTTAATATGATGTCTCCCTTCCAGTGTATATCCAAAAAACTTGATGTTCAAAGTTGTTCTAAGAACAATGGTCTTAGTACTATCTGGAAATTTGTTAGAAATGCAGGATCTTAGGCCCCAACCTAGACCCACTGAATCAGAATATTACGAGTTCCCTGAATTACACATATACACATTAAAGAAAACATTTCCTAAGATATCCCTTCTCACTTTCTTTCTACAAATTCTGAAAACTAAATGCTCCTTGATGACTGATTTTTTTTTTTCCAGATCATATTTATCACTTGTTAGCATTCTGACATTTGTTGCGGAGTGTTTGGGGAAATAGCCTATTGTGCCTTTGCTGTAGTGCAGTGTCCTGGTTACTGTGACCTTGACCTCCATTAATAATTTTGGGAAGGATTTCTGAGGATTTTGTCTGATACCTGTGTTCAAAATGAAAAACAGTCTCATCTACGTGTCCTTTCCCTTTCTACTTACAAATCGCATGTTGCCTTTCAAGACTGAGCTCAAGCTTCAGAAATAATTATATTTGTTGGATGGTTTATATGAATTATCTAAATGGAACCTAGCTCTATGAAATGTTGTTGTTGTTGTTGTTGTTATTTGCCGTCGCGTCGGCCCCGACTCATAGCGACCCCTCCTTGGGTTTCCGAGGCAGTATCACTATGGAAGTAGGATTGCCCAACCTTCCTTCTGAGGAGTGGCTGGTGGGTTTGAACCGCCAGCCTTCTGGTTAGCAGTCAAGTGCCTTAGCCACTATGCTACCAGAGCTCCCGCTCTATGAAATATGTACTATTATTATTGCCATTTTGTAGACAAGGAAACTGAGAGACTCTGTAATACAGTAAAATCTGCAATTGACAGAATCTATGTAAGGCAGAAAACTGTCATACAAGGAAAACACAAATATTTTCCACTAAAGTAATCAAAAAGTGATAATACTGCACCTTGTCAAAGGTGAAATACTTGCAGACCCAGAAAAATAAGGCAGTCCCATACAGTTCTGGTTTTTACAGATTTCACTGTATAACTATAGCTATAAACCAAAAACCCACTGCCATTTAGTCAATTCTGACTCATAGCGATCTCCGTTGGGTTCCTGTAAATCTTACAGCAGTAGATTGCCTTATCTTCCTCCTGTGTGGCGGCTGGTGGGTTTGATCAACAGCCTTTTGGTCAGCTGTCAATTGCCTTAGGCACAATGTCACCAGAGCTCAACTATAACTGTACAAAAGGCAAATGATGAAGTAGAATTCAAACACAGGCCATATGACTCCAGCTAAATTAACTTTGTTCACAGTGTCATGACACATTGGAAATATACATTCGGAAATGATGATGGAAAATACTTCATGGTTCTGAAATTTCAGCTATGCATTTTTTATCTTTCTATCCATCTCATTAAATATGAAAGAGAAAAATAGAAATTTATTCAAGATATTGCCAGCTCATCAAATTTTATTGCAAAATGGACATTGTTTGCAAGACTTTTCAATTATCAAGTAAAACCTAGAATTACAAAAACCAGTCATTTGAAACCCAGCATCATCATGAACCAGAAATTAAAGATGCCACCAAAATGCATTTTAATTGTCTCCTTACAAACTGCCTATGTTCTATTTTTTTCAAAATGTTGCTCTTATTTTTGAGAAACTGCTTACAAAATATATCAGAGTACAACTAATCACAAATTCACCTCCTACAAGCGGAACACAGGGAGCTCTGGTGGCATAGGGGATAAGGCATTTGACTGCTAACCAGATGATCAGCAGTTCACACCCACCAACTGCTCTGCAGAAGGAAGATGGGACAATCTACTTCTGTAAAGATTTACAGCCTTGGAAACCCAATGGCAGTGACTTTGTTTTTTTTTTTTTTTTGGTTTTATAGAATGTGGTGGGTATAATTGGAGACATTCAGATTGTGGGAAAAAACAGAATTTCCTGCCACTAGTGGTACAGTTCCTTTATGACAGCCAAAGATGCTAACAAAACTAGAAGAGTGGTAATTTTGAATGAGAATAATTATAAGTCATCACATTATTCATAGGGATACACACATACTTGTTTTCTCCATTTTTACTTTATGTGTGTGGGTTTGAACAAGAGAATAATGCATATCAATATTCTGTCATCTCTAAAAGTGTCATAATTTTATATTAATTTTTAAGGGAATTCAACAGCACAGTAAGGTCCCTTGTTGGTGCACGTGACTTGCACTCAACTAGTAACCTGAAGATTGGCGATTCAAACTCTAGCTATATTGTAGAAGAAAGGCCTGGATATCTCCTTTCTTAAGATTATAGCGAAAACAATTCTACAGAGTACTTCTACTATGTAACACATGGGGGCACCAAGAGTTGGAATAGACCTGACTATTTGTTTGTTTGGCAACATACTGTTCAAAGTGCTTTACAAAGGTAATTTACAGATCACAATTTTCTCCCATTCTCCCCAAACTTATACCACCAAAATATTATATTGTTTTAATGTGTAAATAAAAAATGGAATTATTTATAAAATAAATTTTAAATATGAAGTAGATTTGCTTTTCTTGTATTTAAAGCTATACTCCAGATATCCTGGATACATAAGCATGCTTATGTTTTGTATATTTTTTTTTACAAATAACTTAGAAAAGGAAAATATAAATTTATTATTTATTCATTTAGTGCCAGGTTCTGAGGATAAATTTTATATTACCATACTCTTGTTGGTATTTGAAGTTCAAAGTTTTTTTCTAAAAATAATTAATGTCAAAGGTAAAAAGATTTGCTAAAATGACATCCATATAGTGACAACACACAATCACACTTTTGTTGTCATTGCTGTTAGGTGCTATTGAGTTGTCAATTCTTCTTTGGTCTTCCTTCTTCATTGTCCAGCTCTCACATGCATATGAGGCAATTGAAAACATCATGGCTTATGTCAAGTGCTCCCTAGTCCTCAAGGAGACATCTTTGCTCTTTAGCACTTAAAAGAGATCTTTTGCAGTGAACTTGCCCAGTGCTGTATGTCCTCTCATGTCCTGACTGCTACTTCCATTATTGCACTATGCATCCAGCACTGAACAAGCAAGCGGCAGAGGAATCCAGGTAAGGGAAGGAACCCAGGCCCCAACCCCCAAGCAGCAGGAAAAGCAGAGGGGAAAGGAAAGGAAAGCCAGAGCATCATGAGCAAGTGGAAGGGATCCTGCTAAGGGGAAGGTGGAGAGGTTTTGAACAGCTAAGGGAGATAAACTTGTCTATTGGTTTGTCATGCTCTGGTGGCATATTGCTCTGAGGCTTGAGGGTGTGCCACCAGTGTTTCAAATGCCAGAGAGATTGCACATGTTGCACTGTTTTCGGCATGGCTCGCATACTGAGACTGACTAGGAAGAAGGAAGAGGCCATCAACTTCTCAAAACTTGGCCAGGGAAAACCTTATGAATAGCAGAGAAACACTGTCTGATATGTTACTGTGCAACTTTATGAATAGCCTGGAAACATTATCCGATACAGTGCAGGAATGTGTCATGGAGCACCTCCCCATTTCTCCCTCTCATCTTTTCCTAGGCCAGTATCATACTATATAAACCTTGAGTCCCTTAGTGCCTTTGTTCCCTTCATCTACAATGTATTGAGGGGATTATGTGGGTGTAGTACCAAAAAACTAAACTCACTGCTATTGAGTCAATTCTGACTCATAGCAACCCCTGTTGGGTTTCTGAGGTAGTAAATCTTTGAGGAAGTAGATTGTCCCATCTTTCTAATGCAAAGCTTTGGTGAAAGAATACAGTCTTGATGCACACTTTTCCTGATTTTAAACCATGCAATATCTCCTTGTTCTGTTTGAATGATTGCCTCTTGGTCTATGAACAGATTCTTCATGAGCAATATTAAATGTTCTTGGATTCCCATTCTGTGCGGTTATTCATAATCTGTTATGATCCACTCAATCATATGCCTTTACATACACAGTAAAACAGAAGTAAACATCCTTCTGGCATTCTTTGTTTTTAGCCAGGATCCATATGACATCAGTAATAATATCTGCTGTTACATGTCCTTTTCTGAAACTGGTTTGAATTTCTGGCAGTTCTCTGTTGATATACCACTGAAACTATTTTTGAATTGTTTTCAGCAAAATTTCAGGGCATGTGATATTTATGATATTGTTTGATAATGTCCACATTCTATTGCATTATCTGTCTTTGGAAGTGATACAAATATGGATCTCTTTCAGTAGGTAGGCCAGGTATCTATCTTCCATGTTTCTTGGCATAAACAAATGAGAACTTCCAGTACTGCCTCTGTTTGTTGAAATATCTCAGCTCGTATTCTATCATTTCCTGGAGATTTGTTTTCTGCCAGTTCCTTCATTGCAGCTTGGATATCCTTCAATATCACCAGTTCTTGATCATATACTACCTCCTGAAATGGCTGATGGTTGACCAGTTTTTTTTGGTACTGTGAATTCCATTCATCATGTTTTGAAGCTTCATGAATCATTCAACATTTTGAGAGCCAATTCCAGAGGTAGAGGGGGAATCTCACTACCATCAAGAAGAAGAGTCAGGAGTGAATGTATGCTTTAGACCCATGGTTCCTGTGCTGAGAACCAAGACACAAAAGAGAGAGAGCAGTAACACTGTAGGTGACAGCAGTGAGAGATGGCAAGAACCAGGAGATCAACATGAGACAGTGCGATGGTCTTCCTGGCCCACAGAGCAAGGTGGCTACAGGGTATGTCAGACCATGGAGTGAAAGAGTTGAGCACATCCTAATAGGAGACTTCCTGGAAGATTGGGGTGCCTCTGGGTGCTAAAGAGTTTTGTAACAAGTGCCCAAGCAGGCCAGAGGCCAAATCTGAGTGGCAGCAGAGGCCAGGCCTGAGAGTGCACTGTTTAAACCAAGAGGAGGACTTGGTGGCAGTTGCCAAGAAGCTTTCATGATTGAAGAAGTCTACCCTGAATTTTTCCTGTTATTTCCAAGTTGATCCTGATCCTGAATTGTAACCTGTTACTTTCCTAATAAACTCCATTATTATGAATATAATCTGTGAATTCTTGTTGCCTTTGCAAAAATTATAAAACTAAACAGAAGTAGAAAGTGCCATGGGAAATACAGCTGGTGTCAGAATTGCTAAAAGGTTGGAGAGTGGAGGTATGTCTGAACTCCACCTCACAGGAGCCAACTTTGGGCTGACACTTATGGTGATTCTTTTCCCATACCCTGAAGTTAAACAAGACCTGATGTCATGATGTTTTTACAGTCACTCACTAAGATGTAATCTTACCACCTCTATGTCCCCTGACAACTTTTTCTTACTCTTTGTAACATAAAACACTCTAACAGAAAACAATACATTGTGAACCCTACACAAAACAGATAAATTATGTCTACATAATCAAGATATAAAACAATATATGCTATAATGATAATTATATGAAGAAAAAAAGAAAAAAGCAATGGTCAATTAGACTTCAGTGAATTCTTGATGTTTTTTTCCCTTACAAAGTTCTACTCAAGGTAACCCAGTTAAATGATGCTGTGAAATTTCTACTGCAGTGTTTCAGACTGCTTCTGAGAAAAAGGATAGCTTATAAATGGTGCAGTTCAACTACAGCTCCTGACCTCAATATAGGAATCAACAGAGCACACAAATTAGATCTAATTTTATCATGTCCCGGGGCGGGGGGGGGGGGGCTTCTTTTCCTTCCTGTCAGAAATCCTCAGTTAGTATTCCTCTGATTAACCAGTTGGCTTCTACCACTGCCAATTAGATCCCAGTTTTAAATTGTATTTCATTCTGGTCTGTGATGAGCAGTTTTTTTTTTTTTTTTTTCTTTTTGTGAAGAAAGGAGTGCTATATTTTAGCAACTCTGTTTCTGGCTGTGAAACAGAACTCTTGTTTGCTGGCAAATATTTTTCCTAGTTAGCAAACTAAAATCAGAATTCAAACATTATGACATAGTAATGCTGTAAAACAACTGACAAAAAAAATTATAAATTAGAAGAGACAAAATAACAAAATCTAACTAAAGTATCTTCTTGTAAGACTGTGTAGTCTACCACTCTAGTGGTAAGTTATTTTCCTTATTACACTGAAGGTAATTGAAGTTCAGCCTTCGTAGAAGAATTGAGCAGGGAATATATCTTCTTAAGATGTACCATAATCTTCCACATGACCTTGAAAGCTTCTTAGGAAAAAAATGCTTCACCCGAAACTCATAAATCATAAAATAAAAATCCTAAATATATGATTTAATATATATTATTTTCTTAAAGGAAAAACTCACCAAGTTCATTAATGTTAGAAATTGTATCAAACAAAAAAGTAAAATGAGTTGACCATCATAAGGATTTAAGATTTATTTGAATTAAGGTTATTATTATTTTCAGAAATTATTAAGGATTTCCTTTTGTTATCATTCATAATTGATTAACCAAATATTATTAATACTACTTTTATTTTTATCAACTGATCTACAGCTAAAAATTTGCAGTTGTGAGAAATATTTATTCACTCAGTTAACAAATAAACATTCTTGAGCATGTATTATTAGTCACGAATGGTAGTAGATGCCATAGATGTGGAGATAAATACAAAATAATTTTCATCTATATGAAGATTTAATCTAGTGGGGAAAAATGTTTACAAAAATGTACAATGTTTGATTATATGTGATTGGCATTGCAAGCATCAACTAGGAATGGAAGGAATTCAAAGATACAAGTACTATTTCTTCCCGAAAGAATTAAATTAGAAAGAAGACTTCATGGAACGGTATCACTTCAATTCTCCTTGAATATTAGCATATTCTCACAGATTGAGATTTTGGTAGTGATAATACAAATCATGGGAGCTCTGGTAGCCTAGTGACTGCTAACCAGAAGGCAAGGCTGGCGGTTCAACCCACCAGCCACTCCTTGGAAGGAAGGTTGGCAATCTACTTCCCTAGTGATACTGCCTCGGAAACTCAAGGAGGGGTCACTATTAGTCGGGGCCGACTCGACAGCACACAACAACAACACAAATCATATAGGGAAATCACATGCCCAGGGTAGAGTAGGAGAGGGTCATTTTAACACCATGTGGAGCACATCCTGGAGACTTATAGAAAATAAGTTCAGAGCCTGATCTGAATGAACGGGGTATTAAATGTCAAGATAGTCTCTTTTGTTTTTATCAACTTTTTAGTAAAATATTTTATAAAGCAAGAAAACAGTATATATCCTATGCAATAAATCTTATAAAATATATAACAATTGTTTGTGTGCACAAGAAATAAATTGAAGGTAATCAAAATGAATTTCTTGATTTTTTTTCTTTAAAAAGATATTTTGTACATTTTCATACATCAGAAAGAATATTTATTGTGTTAATTTAATAAATAAACATTCCTAATTATAAAATTAATACATATTGAAAAAAGGAAAATTATGTTTTTCAAAATATAAAGAAGTGTATATATGCACACACACACATACACACAAAATCACTAATAATCCACTACATAAAGGTAAAGTTTTAATATTTTGTTTCATTTTCTAACAATTTATGTGTATGTTTTTTAAAATAATCATTCTAATATGCACTGCTTTGAAGATTATTGTGTTCAATTTAAATGCATGTTGACTATTTCCCAGGGTCAATAGAAACACATATAGATTTCTTCTTAAATAAGATGGCAGATTAAAACATTTGAAAAATGTTCAGACCTAAACCCTTAGAAATGGTACAGGAAAATACAACAAATGCTTTAGAACATCTGGCTGATCTTGAAGGAACAGAAGGAAAATTCTCAGGCAAGCAACAAAATGGATGCAACAAATGTTGGATTTTAGTAGTAGGTATATAATGATTTTAATACATCACTTACTTTTATACCTTGTTTTCAGTTTTCTCACTATTATAAATGAGCTGTGATTATACTATTTTTCATACATTTTAACACTTGCATGTAATTATTTCCTTTGGGAATATTTTTTAAAATATTGGCTCATATATAAGTTTTTAAGCCTTTAGATATATATTACCAATTTCCTGTTCAAAAAGGGTTTAACCAATTTACATGCTAACAACCACCACTCTTCATGCACACTTAGCATTCCAAGTACATTGCATATATTATCTCATATGAGCCTTCTTTGAATCCCATGAGGTTAATATTGCTGTGTCCAGCTGTAAGAATAAAAGCAAAGATGCCAAAGTTAAAGTTATTTGCCTAATTTACAAAGTTAATAAGTAGACAAAATGGAATTTGGATACACAGTTTATCTGATTTCCAAAACCAATTATCTTAAGTAATATAGTGCCTCTAATGCCACCAGTCAGCCCCAGGGTTACAGGTAAGGAGAGACAACTCAGTGACGCCCAAAGTAGCCAGTGGGAAGAGCAGGAGAAAGGGAATTCAAAGCCAGGAAGCCAGAGAGAAGAGCAATCAGCCGAAGGGATTAGCTGAGGAGAGGAAACTCAGGCCCACCCAAAGCAGCAGGACCAGAGAGCAGGAGAAAGGGGATAAAAGCCTGGATCTCGGACAGAGGAACAGTCAGCCCAAGGGACAACTCAGGGACGCACAAAACAGCAGGGCAGAAGATCAGGAGAAAGGGGATTAAAAGCCAGGAAGCCAGACAGAGGTACAGTCAGCCACAGGGACCCAGCTGGGAGTGATACGAGAGGTCTCCAACAGTGAGACAACTTGTCTGTTGGTTTGTCCTACTGTGGTGACATGTAGACTTGAGTTTTGAGGCTGAGCCTCTGGTGTTTAAAACCCAGCGAGATGCACCTGGTACACAAGTAACAGCCCAGCTTATAGACTGAGACA
>NW_006921674.1:1132573-1146163 GCF_000298275.1 Orycteropus afer afer | reverse complement strand
GATGGGCTCAAGTATAGCAGGGATTGTGGGGCTGGCGCGGGATCGGGCAGTGTTTTGTTCTGCTGTGCATGGGGTCGCTATGAGTCGGAAATGACTCGACGGCACTTAACAAGAACGCAAGAATGCCACCAGGCCAGTTTTGCTATGTGTTTTCCCTTATTGAATTTTAACATTCTTTTGAATCTTTCCCAATCTATAGAGGGAAATAATATTTAATTGTAATTTACCTTATTTTGATAGCCACTCGAAGGTGAACATTTATGAGCTATTTGCATTTCTATTTTACAAACTATTTTTCATGAATATGTGCCTATCTTTTCCTTGTTTGTTTGTAAGAGTTTATAAAGATTATAAACCAAAAAACCAAACTCACTGCCATCGAGTCTTTTGGGTTTCTGACATGGTATCTCTATGGAAGTAGATTGCCTAATCTTCCTTCTGAGGAGTAACTGGTGGGTTTGAACCACCAGCCTTCTGGTTAGCAGTCAAATGCCTTGGGGACTATACCACCAGAGCTCATCAATATTTTAACAACTATATATATATTAAGAATAGTTTCTCCAATAAGTTGTTCATCTTTTTTTACCATTATTTTTATAGTGCAAATATGTTTAATATTTTTGTGTTTTAAACTTTATCCATCTTTCTTTATAGATTTTCTGGCACTGGTGCACATTCATAGAAGGACATTGTCCTGTGAATTTTATCCACACTTCGTTTTCATGTTCCAATTTTAGAAACATTCTGAGAAAAAAATGTCTGTAATAAGTATGATAGTCTAAGGCTATTAATGTGCTTTTCATTTTAACCTTTGAAATTTTCCTTTGTACCTTTACTCCTTTCCCTAGTCTATCCTTCTGCCTGAGGAAGGTTAGGATTTGTAATAAAGGGAATTAAAGAAAAAGATTCAACTTCTGACATTTAAAAATGTGATTTGGGAGAAAGTCAATAGCTTTGAAAGCCAAATTATTGTCATAAGAAAATATTGTCACATTCCTTTATCACCCTCTTTAGCATATCAAGAGCTAGGATGTATGGGCTAAACCACAGAGGTGCAAACAGGAAAAGAAACAGGGAAACCCTCTTTCCTGCCTCTCAGTGAAACAGATGAACAATGGGTGAGAAGCAGAGGCTAGAGAAATGACTAGTAGATGGATGTCCTGATTTTGCCTATTTGTGTTCTTTTTCTAGAAAGAGGTATTTATGTTAGAGTGGAACATAACCTCTAGAACTTTTAGGAGGCTGACACCAATGACCGGGCAATAGACTTAAAATGTAAACTTGGTGGTGTCACACTGTTCAGCAGAAGGAAACACTTGAGGTATAGTTCTTAAGAGACACCCTGGTTTCTCATATTCTAGAACAAGAAACAGGTGAGAGAATTGTTAGAATCCTTGTGATAGTACAAGAAGGCTATACAGGAGCCACTCTGATGGAAACCAATGAGTGTCTTGCCCACACCTCAGATAAGTTTATTACATGACAAATCCTTAGGTAGAGGCAAACTCTTTAGAACTGTCACGAAGGCCATTCCAGAACTAGGAGTGTAACAAAGATTAACAAAACAGATTAAGCATCAGAGGCCAGAGACCCCTAAACACCATATAGACGTATGATTCACCCCCATAACCAGCAGATGCCAGTGTATGGCTCAGTACCAGCATTAATCCAGAGACCTCATCCATCCACTGCATCCAGTATGGTCCCCCTACAACTAAATGATGTTACAGCAAGAATGTTCGAATTCTGCTTTAGCTTAGTTATGTGGAAGAAGAATGATCAATCCACATTTTTGTCTTATTGACACACATCTCTCCATAAAACATAGCTAGACACAGATACAAAAAACAAGAGTTTTCGACATTCAGTTGATACTGAATAGTTATTAATTTCGGCGGATGGTGTAGCAAGCTGTCAATGGCCAAAATCACAGGGCATTATGAGGGTTAAAAAAAAAAAAAAAAAAATCTCTGTAATCACATTCATACAGAATACACATATAAATAAAAGAGTGGATTTTCTTTCTAACTAATGTCTATCCTTTACTTAGGTCTTCAATAAAGAAAAAAAGATCAATTTATTGGTAAAAATAAAATACGAATATGTATTTCAACACATAGAATAGAAATTGTATACAATTTTTTGCATTTATGTAAGAATTGTTACTGAGCTGAACAGCTTTAAGAGATTCTTATATTTGCTCTTTTTCTTAAACTTAAAAAAAGTCAGTATTTAGTCTTTTACCACTGGACTGTAAAAAACAAGCATGATGGATCAGAAATAAATCTAGGGATAGATGATCTATGATCTATGGCTTTATAACTCCGTGAAGAAAAAGTGAAGTTGCTTTCCACTGAAGAATGTGGGCCAAGATCATGGTATGTTTATTAGTAGTCAATGTAAACTGTCTCATTAATTTATTGCAGGGATGAACTTTTAATTATCTTGATCATTCTGATCACACCTGCTAACCTTCTAGGCCATTCTGTATGGCTCTTAAGGTAATATTCTCTCATCTCTGTCACCACAAACCTCACATTGGACTCAAAATACATGGAAGTAATAATGTGGGTTTGACTAACTCTCATCGATCCAAGATTACTTTTTACAGACAATTTACCCGTAATTTTTACACTCTTTTCTTTATTCAACAAAGTTCTAAAGGATAACATTGTCTTATAGACCTAGCACTTTTTTGGACCTAAAAGGAAAGTAGCTGTATTTATCAACTCTCTGGGCAACAACATAAATTCCATAAGGAGGTTTGTGGATTAAAAATTGATTCACCAGCTGCCTCATATAAAAGGGTCTATCAAAAATTAGGGCAGAAGGGTTTCAAAGGTCAGCAGTTTATGTTTCATTCTGTCACACTGCAATGTACATTAGTTCTCATTTATACTTTTCCTATTTTTTTCTCTAATTTCCTTCTTTTACTATTGAAGGATAGTAGTATAAAGTAAGCCTATTGAACATTAAAAGGAGCCTATTTGTATTAATAATATATTTCAAGTAAGGCAAGATTGAAATAAATTCTATTTTATTATTCAATATTGTTGTTGTTGTTGTTATGTGCCGTCGAGTCAAACCTGACTCATAGCGACCCCTCCTTGGGTTTCCCAGGCAGTATCACTACGGAAATTGGATTGCCCAACCTTCCTTCTGAGGAGTGGCTGGTGGGTTTGAACTGCCAGCCTTCTTGTTAGCAGGCAAGTGTCTTAGCCACTATGCTACCAGAGGTCCCTATTCAATATAAGCCCAGTTCAAATATCAAAACTGATTTTCCTGCCCTCAATTTGTTTCCATAATCTGAACCTCTACTGTGTCAATATCCATTCAGTATTATCTCTTTTTCTGTCTAGTTGTTATAAAGCATGAATTCAATAGATTGTTTTTATCTTACACTTATCTAATTTATTCAATAAAAGGATGTTAATTCTGAATTACTTCTTTAAGAAGGTAGAGTAGTATTCATTTTAAAAGTAATGAAAGAGATATTCTATAGATATTTAGGCATAAGTACATACTTAAATAGTCAATGAAGTATTACTTAGAGTACTTGTTCTTAAGGAATTATATTTTTAGTACAATATGCATGCCAATCATGGGCAGATTTGATTAGCCATCCAAATGTTCATTTTTTATCTAATCTACATTCTTTCAAAAGATGTTAACTACTGTATATCACAATTTAGCTGTAAAATACTGACTTGATATCAGTAGATTTAGATGTTAGCTGTGAGATACAAAATTAACCAATTCATTTCAGACTTTGAATTTCAGATCGGTGTTCTGGTTACCTAGTACTGCTCTGACAAGAATATACCACAAATGGGATGACTTGAACAAAGAGGAGTTTATTCTCCTATAGTTTGTAAGTTTTAAGTCCAAGTTCAAAGTGGCAGGCTCTTGGGCTGGGTGAAAACCCCTCAACCTTGGTCTTCTGCTCTGCCTCCTTCTCCTGGCCCACTGAAGCTAGAGGTTTTTCTTCTCTTAGACAGCTGCTGGCTTCTGAGACTGACAAGACCAATGTTGACATGTAAAAAGGTACAGTCCTAATGTTACCAAACCACACAGCAGGCCATTAATTCAATTCTATTGAGAGTCTCAAGTTTGGCAGAGCATGGCAGGCTGCTGAACAATGACATGGCTATGTGCAGGGTTCAAGTGTGCCATAAGCTAGAGACAATTCCCAAAGCAGCTTCTTATATATGGGAAGCAGACCATATCCCTAAGGCAGCTACTCAGCTGCTCCAATAGATTCCACCATGGAGTTAATTACCAATCTAACTATGGGGAATTCAGTTGTCCAGCCACTCAGCCAGCCCAGCCAAATTGACACACAAACTTTTAACTACCACAATTGGTTACTTAAATTGGTTTCATTACCATTAAAAGGCTGCTTTCACTAGTTCTCTTCTCAAACTGTTATTGTTATAAATCAGTGTAGCTTTATTACTTTAGAACAACTGGAAGAAAGAATAAACTAAACAAAATTATCAGTAGTTATTTAAAAAATATCTTTCACCGTGACATGGTAAAGGTCTTTTTCTTTTAAGATGCTGCGAACAGAATATTTTTTAATGAAATAACAGTTTTAATTTAGGAAACTATTTTGATAAGTTTTTTATAGGGGAATGAGAAGAGAGATTCTTGGGGGCTAGTAAGGAGCTCTAGTGGTGTAGTGCCTAAGGCATTTGACTGCTAACCAGAAAGTCAGCGGTTCAAACCCACCAGACACTCCGCAAAAGAAGACTGGGAAATCTATTTCTGTAAGGATTTACTGCCTCAGATATCCAAAGGGGGTTACTATGAGTCAGAATCGACTCAAGGCAGTGAGTTTGGTTTGGTTTATGAGTGAGGTAGGTGCTCTGGTGGCATAATGGTAAGGATTTGGCTGCTAACCAGTTGGTCAATGGTTCAAACTCACCAACTGTTCCACAGGAGAAAGATGAGGCAATCTACTTCCATAAAGCCTTGGAAACCCAATAGAGGTCACTATGAGTCAGAATCGACTCAATGATAGTAGTTTTTTGTTTGTTTTTTTGTTTTGTTTTAGTGAGGTAAGTTAGCACAAATCAAACAACAAAAGAGATAGCAGAACTTTCTCTGTGAGGAAAAGAAAAAAAAGAAGCTTGGGAAAAAAGTGGAAAAAAGGAAGAAAAAGGAAAGAAGCAACATGATGACAAGATGGAAGTCAGTGTAAATCCCTTCATCACAAAAATTTTACCTGAAATCTTTAACATAAATAAAGGCCTTTAGAATATGGTTTCTTCAGTGGGACTTGATGAAGAGCTGAGCTCTAGACAAAATTAAGCCAATTCAAGGAACACATGAGACAAATGGCAGTATGGGCCCTAAACTACACCAATTCATCTCAGTTCTTAGCAGGAGCTCCGAACAAGACATAAGCTAAACACCAACTGACTTCACAAAAAAACGCACAGAGGACATTCTATTTGCAAAAACATGAAACAGTGGTTAAGACAAACTCACCTTGATCTTAAAGGGCAAGGAATTCAGGAGTTAACATTTAGGCTGCCTTGAATAAAACAGATTAATTAAAATGCATGACTAAGTTCTTTCAAGTAGAGATTCTGCCAGGAGTTTAAATGAATAGATAAATCCATGTGCAGTTAAGAACAAATATTTGCCAGTAGAAATGTATTAAGAAAATGCCCTATAAAGGTTTTGATCTTCTTTACGGTTCTATTTAATTAGAAAGTAATTTACTTAGATATTTATGATAAATTATGATTCAGTTTAGGTCAATAATTTTGACTATAATTATATTAAATTTAGAACACGTTGGTACCTAGTTAATTTAACAGTATGTATCTCATGCTATTAGATCTAAAAACAGACATTCTTAATTTAAAAACAACTGTAGACTGTATTAAAAAATGCAGAAAGGGTAAAAGCATAGTGGAATATTTATGAGGAATATGAGACCAACGGAGTTGTTTTCACTTTCAGCCACAATTTAGAATTGAAATGCTTCAAGATTTGATCTTGAATTTATTTCTAATATTCAATAGGAACCATATACCTATTTTTGGATTAAAGATTATATGAGTATACTTTTAAAATGTATGCTCCCTTCCATTAAAGTCACCTTTAGTTAGAGAGGGTTGGGAAGTAGTGGAAGGAATAAAGATTAGATATAATCCAAAATCATGGTTAAATCAAACTATTGAAACAAACTTCAAGTTGTTAGTTGCTATTGAGTAGATTCCTACTCAGGTGTATAGAGTGGAACTGTACTCCACACAGTTTTCAGGGCTGTGAACTTTTGGAAGCACATTGACTTTTTGGAAGCAGATTTCCAGATCTTACTTCTGAAGCACCTCTGAGTGGGTATGAACCGCAAAACTTTTGGTTAATAGTCAATTTTTACCATTTGTGCCACTCAGGAAAAACAAATTTCATGTATTAATATTTATTTAAATTATACTTTATATTTATACATGCATTCACTTATATAAAATACTTGTCCAAGATAAAACAAAGATGCAATAGAAAAATAATATAAACTGCTTGACAAAGTAATCAAGAGATGATTTATTCTCTGATGGAATCATGCTATTAAAAGTTAAATAAATGACGGAGCTTAGGAAAGAGGAGTAAGTGAAATAGGGGCCGAGTGGGTATTGATGCTTCATAAAATGGTAGATTGAGATTATGGGTAAAAGGGACTAGAGTCAGAAGGGATGACTATGGAAATGTTTAGAGAAGAGAGTTGCAGAGAAGAGCAAGATAAGTGGTAGTGAGAAGAGACTAATCAGAGAATGGTTGGAAAGTTCAGGAAGCCTAACAAAGGAGAGGATAAAAAGACATTATAAATTAATAGAATAACAAAATTTTAATTTTTTATTATTATATTTAGCATTTTATTACGTTGAGCAGTGCATGAAAATTTCATTATATATATATATATATATATATATATATATATGATATATAGGCATAATATATTTCACTATGACCTGTGACCTTCATAATATTTACATTAGGGATGTTTACTAGAAGTCATATGTAAACAATTTTAGATTATTTATAAATAGAAAATCCATTAAGTAGAATAGTTGTCAAAATTTTTAATCCTATATCTACTTCCCAAACTATCCAGAGCTTTCTTGGAAATATGTGTAAAGGTAATAAAATTTTTCTTTAATCTTTCTATAAGCAAATCATAATTAGAAACATAAATTTTCTGATCTCTTTAAATGGTTATATTATTTATTCTAAACCCAGATAAAAATAGGTTTGTATTTGGTACCCAAGGTACACTTTATAACTTACCTATTTTCTACTGAGATAAAATGAAAAGAAAAACATGAAAGTTTTATTTGATTTTTCTTCAGCAATAACTCACTTGAAATCTACAGAGGTCTGGTCTTTTTAATTCTTTCACTCCTCTTAAATAAGTATTCCCAAAATGCTGAAAGGGGTAAAACCTAGAAGTTGAAAATACATAAATAGCTTTTTTTGATGATTAAAAAAAAATGTTTTATTGACTTGAAACCTTTAAGAACAGAATCTGGCCTGAAACTACTTTTCACCCAGCACCTCTCGCAAACTCACCCAAAATTATTTCCCACCCTACTCCACTGCAGATACACTACACATATAAATAAATGCCTTCTGTGTGTGGGATAGCATTATGCAATCATAGACAAAGAATAAATATTCTGCCAGTGGAAAAAAAAAGTGAGCTTCCATTCATCGTTTGTTGTTGGTTTTTTTGTTGTTTCCCATCAGAGAGTAAGTGCTCATCTGTGCTGAAGATGTGCTAGACACTGGAGATGCATTGAAACACAGTAATGACCATAACTAAATGCTATGAATGGGGACATATCAGGTGCAAAGAGAGCAGAGCATCTGACCCAGTGTTCAGGGACAGGGAGGAAAATGAAGGCGTTGAATCAGGGAGTGATAATAATGGTGCTTTAAAAACAGTGACTTTTAAGCAGAGAAGTCAATGATGAATATGAATTAACCAAATGAAACAAGGAGGTAAAAGTTTTCCAGTCAGAGAAAGAGCAGGTGCAGTAAGAAGTGTTTTCAGAGAACTTCAATAGCTGGCAAATAGTATAGTGAGGTGCCTTTGAGGTCCTAGCTTGCAGTGACCTTTATGGTTGTTACTGCTTTTGGTGGCTCCATACTGTCCCAATTGTTTTCCCTCAATTAAGATTCTTCAACTGAGAAATAGATGGTTGGAAATGCAGAGAAACAGATCAGGTATAATGATTATCATAATAGCATGGTTGGAGTATCCCAAAGTACATTTTAGAGTTACCTTTCATTATTACAGGAACTGTGGTGCCATAGTCCTAAGGCGTTTGACTGCTAACTAGAAGGCTGTTGGTTCAAACCCACCAGTCACTCATCAGAAAGAAGATTGGGGAATCTATTTCCGTAGTGATACCCCCTCAGAAACCCAAAGAGGATAGTTATGAGTTGGATCTGACTTGACAGCAGTGAGTTTTTTTGTTTTGTTTTGTGTTTTGTTTTCATTATTACATATACATCTTAAGACTACCTCCCACATTGTGTAAACAGTTGTAAATCAAATACATGAGATGAGAACTCAAACCTCCATGATGCACATAATTTCACATTTCAGAGAATTACTTGGGATATGAGGCAGCATTAGCAGAGACCGAGGTCTGTAGGCTTGAATGCCAATAAGAATATTATCATGCCTATCTGAGAGAGATGAGGGCACAATTGGTAGCTTGCAAGTTGGTTCAAAGCACATTACAGAGAAAGCCTCCAATTAGGACTCAAAGGATCTACTTGAGAAAAACACACAGCAAAGGAGCCGAGGACATTTTGAATAATTAGATGCATCAGTCTGACTTCTATGATTTTCCATTTTAGACTGCATGGCAGATGAGTAAGGAGATATTTATATTTGGAGAGGATGTTGTTGGAGGTTGTCTTTCAAATATATAATAATTCATACCACGAAAGTATTTTGAATTTTCTTTGTCCACATTTGCTCCTGCTTGGTAATTTTACAAAGACTCCAGTTGAAATTTGCGTCATACTGTCAATCTAATGTCTCTATATCCATAGAGTGAAATGTAACAAACTTGTTCTGGCTAATTTTACTCTTTTGATGGACAGTTAAAATATATCACATTATACTACTTAAAAATTTTTTTTAGGAAATGAAACTAATGACACAACAACCAAATCTAATTTCACTTTTTTAAAATAAGAAAGAAACATTACTCTACAAAAAGCAAAACAGTTACAATAAATAAAAATCAGTTTCTCCTCATGGTTTCATTTGTGCATTTTAACCTCAAATGGGGTCATCTTGTAAGATGCTGCCAAGTTGGTTCCAACTCATAGTGACCCTATGTACAACAGAAACAACCTTTGCCCAGTCCTGAGCAATCCTCACAATTGTTGCCTGCTTGAGCCCATTGTTAGAGCCACTGTGTGAATACATTTCATTGGTAGTCTTCTTCTTTTTCTCAGACCTTCTATTTACCGAACATGATGTCTTCTCCGGAGATTGGTCCCCCGATTACATATCCAATCTTCACTTCTCAGGAGCATTCTGGCTGTACTTTTTCCCAGACAGATTTGTTCATTCGTCTAGAGGTCCATGGTAAATTCAATATTACTTACCAACACCATAATTGAAATGCATCAATTCTTCTGTGGTCTTCCTTATTCATTATCCAGCTTTCACATACATATAAAGCTACTGAAAATACCACAGCTTTGGTCAGACACACCTTAGTCTTTAAAGTGACATCTTTGCTCTTTAACACTTTAAAGAGACTTTTTGCAGCCGCTTGCTGTTGTTGTTATGTTCCATCAAGTCAGATCCTACTCATAGCAACCCCTCCTTGGGTTTCTGAGGCAGTATCACTACAGAAGTAGATTACCCAACCTTCCTTCAGAGGAGTGGCTGGTGGGTTTGAACCTCTTACCTTCTAGTTAGCAGTCAAATGCCTAAGGCACTATGCTACCAAATGCAATATGTCATTTTATTTCTTGACTGGTGCTTCCATGGCTGTTGATTGTGGATCCAGGTGAAATGAAATCCTTGACAATCTTTTCTCCATTTATCATACTGTTGCTTATCATGATGGTCCAGTTTTGAGGATTCTTTATTTTCTTCATGTTGAGGTGCAATCCATACTGAAGGCTATAGCTTGTTTTTTTGTTTTTTGTTTTTAATAGAGATCAAAGTTTATTATTAGTGGTTACCAGGAGTAGTAGGGAGAGGGAGCATTGAGTTTCTCTTTATGGAAAATTGCCATTGATTAAAAGTAATGGTTCTGAAGTTGATTAATGCAATTAATGTCACTAAGTGGTACACCTGTAAAAATTAAATTGGCAAAAAAAAAAAGAGAGAGAGGCTTACCATGGTTCAAGTAGAGGTGAATGCAAACTTAAGAATATTCTTTTAAGATGTTATTGTTGTTGTTAGATGCAATCAGATTGGCTCCGACTCATAGAGACCCTGTGTACAACAGAATGAAACACTGCCAAGTCCTGCACCAGCCTCACAATCCTTGCTATATCTGAGCCCATTTTTGCAGCCGCTGTGTCAATCTATCTTCTTGAAGGCCTTCCCCTTTTCACTGACCCTCCACTTTACCAAGTATGATATCTTTCTTCAGGGATTAGTGCCTTCTGACAAAATGAACAAAGTAGGTGAGACAAAGTCTGGCCGTTCCCGCTTCCAAGGAGGATTCCAGCTGCATTTCTTCCAGGACAGATTTATTTATTTATCTGGCAGGCCATGGTATTTTCAGTATTCTTCGCCAGCACCACAGCTCAAAAGCATCAACTCTGCTTCAGTCTTCCTTATTCATTGTCCAGCTTTCACATGCATATGAGGCTACTGAAAATACCAAGGCTTGAATTAGGTGCACAAAGAGATATCTTTGTTCTTCAGCACTTTATTTATTTATTTTTAAGAGCTTGTTTTACATTCAACATTACATGTACATTTAGTTTCACTCCCCATTTACCATGTCCAGACCTAAACCAGTCTCCACCCCTCCCTTCCCAGTAATCCTCCCTCTGTGCCCCTCATATTTAGGCACTCCTGTTTGTCCTGCATTTCCTCAATTTGAATATTGGTCTTCTGTTGCCCTGTGGTCTATTGCTGTAAGGGATGTATCACCACAGAGTATGTGGGTGTGCCATCCTGGGTTGAGTGGTCTGCATGTACATCTTGTTAACTATTGGGCTGAGAGCCAGCCCCTGGTGGTGCATTTTATTCTAGGCACAGAATGTATTCCAGGGCCATTGTATTGGGGGTCTCATCAGATTTCATCTGACCACTAATTCTGGTCATTATTGAGTTTTTGGATTTTGTTCCACGTTTTTCCTCTCACTCTATCCAGGATCTCCAGAATTGATACTCTCATGAGTGATTGGCTTTGGTAACCGGGCACCATCTACTTCTGGTTTTGAGGGCCATTGTGTCCTATGGCTAATTGCTTCCAAATGCCTTTGTTTTTTTCATTCTTCTTCGCTTTTGATGCTAGGAGACTGTTATCTGGATCTTAGATGGCAACTTGAACGCTTTTAAGACCACAGTCGCTACTCACCAATGTAGGATGTGGAACAAGGCATTTATGTATTTTCTTGTGCCAATTGAGTCTGGTGTTCTCCAGTACTATGGTCCTGAGATGGTAGATCTATCAGATCTCTCTCCCATAGTGTCTGGTTGTCTGTGAGGGATTACTCTGTGTCTGTCTTCTATTATTTCTGTAAGGACTGCAGGTATTTTGTATCACTGGTGTCTGTGCAAGAGTAGCCTCAGCTGAATCTATCCTTGGTCTAGAGTATACTCCTGTTCATTGACCCCTGTCTATTCCTCTCAGGTATTTATGTGTTTATCTGTAGCCTGGTGTTTGGTGTTAGTGGTAATGCAGTATCATGGACACATTAGCTGGTATTAGCATCTGTTGTCTATCTTCTATGTGCACAATTTGGTGTCCTCCCATTTCCTAATGTTATCATGGTGGTCATAGATCCTTTCTGTATATCCTTCCCCTTACCCACATCAGTGTGTGGGCCCCAAATAGCCTGAAATTAATCCCTCCTCTTACTCCCCAACCCAGTAACCTACAAAGTGAGTTCCCATTCCCAAGTAAACCCTTCTTTGTCTTTTTATAGTAATGGGCTCATACAGAACTTGTCTTTCTGTGATTGACTTATTTCACTCAGCATAATGTTCCCCAGGTTTATCCACATTTGAGATGATTTGCGTATCCCTCATAGTTCTTTAATGAGTAACATAGTATTCCATTTAGGTTGTTTCCATCTCTTTGCTTTGGTGAATTGTGCTGCAATGAACATAGATGTACATATGTATGTTTGTGCACTATCTCTCACCCCTTTAGGATATATTCCTACTAATGGAATTGCATGGAGCTCTGGTAGCATAGTGCCTAAGGCACTTAACTGCTAACCAGAAGGCTGGTGGTTCAAACCCACCAGCCACTCCTCGGAAGGAAGGTTGGGCAATCCTACTTCCATAGTGATACTGCCTCAGAAACCCAAGGAGGGGTCGCTATGAGTTGGGGGCGACTCGACGGCAAATAACAACAACAACAACAACAATGGAATTGCTGGGTCAAATGGTACACTTCTATCTTCAGTTTTTTAAGGAAATGCCATACCGTTTGCCACAATGGTTACACCATTTTACAATCCCATCAGCAGTTCACAAGAGTTCCAATCTCCCTGCAACCTTGTCAGCATTTGTTATTTTCTGACTTGAACTTTGCTATTATTTCTGGGGTAAGATGATATTTCATTGTCATTTTGATTTGCATCTCTCTAATGATTAATGATCATGAGCAATTTCTCACGTGTTTGTTGGCTACCTATATATCTTCTTTGGTGAAGTATATGTTCAACTCTTTTGCTCATTTGTGAACTGGGTTATTTGTCTTTTTGGTGTTGAGGAGTTGAAGTTTTCTATAGATTTTGGAGATAAATTCTTTATCAGATGTGTCATAGGCAAATATTTTCTCCCAATCTGTAGGTTCTCTTTTACCCTTTTGATGAAGTCTTTTGATATGCATAAGAATTTAAATTTTAAGAAGTCCCAGTCATTTAGCTTCTCTTCTACCTCCTGCACATTCTGGATTATGCTTGATAGTCTATTTACACTGTAAATTAGGGCTCCTAGATTTGCCCCTATTTTATCTTTGATGAATTTTATAGTTTTGGGTTTTACATTTAAGTCTTTGATACAACTTAAGTTTGTTTCTGTGTGTGGGGTAAGGTATGGGTCTTGTTTCATTTTTCTGCAAGTGGATATCCAGTTTTGCCAGCACCATTTGTTAAAGAGGTTGTCTCTTACCGATTTAATAGGTTTGGACCTTTGTCAAAGATCAGCTGTCCATAGCTGGATGGGTCTATATCTGGACTTTCTATTCTATTCCATTGGTCTATCTGTTTATCATTATTTTTTTGTTGTTGTTGTTATTTGCCATCGAGTCGCCCCCGACTCATAGCGACCCCTCCTTGGGTTTCCGAGGCAGTATCACTACGGAAGTAGGATTGCCCAACCTTCCTTCCGAGGAGTGGCTGGTGGGTTTG